>NC_133514.1:9800000-10077500 GCF_049354715.1 Callithrix jacchus | reverse complement strand
CAAAAATAGCCTGTGAACTGGAGCTTGAGCTCTGGGCACTTAGTACTGACTAGCTGATGGAAGCGGGTGACAGTTTCCCGGAAGATGTACTGGGAAGATCTGCTATTATCAGCAATGCGAATGGGGGTACTACTGTCAGGAATTCCAGTGTGTTAGTCCTGAAGCTCCTATATTGAGATAAAGCATTGAGTCAGTTTCACAGAAGTTTGGATAATAGCATTCTCATTTTAGACCATAAAGTAATGGCAGATTAAGGATCAGCAATGAGTTCAGTATTAAAAATGATCAGGTAGGCAAGACACCATGAAAACAGTTAGAAACATAAACAGCATACTTGGACCCTCAAAAACAAAATGTATTGAAATTTGTAATGTGGAGAAATAATTAGGCAGCTATGTGCCAATTGTTTAAAGAAACAATCTACTCTTACGAAGCTGTAAAGTTCAGATATCTAACTGCCTGCATATAAATTTCCATGCCCCACCAAGGCACCCCACTGAGGTCACCTTCTGTTGTACCCTCACTTTGTATCTTGCGATGCCTTGGTGGGGCATGGACATTAAATATAGGCAGTTAGATCTGACAGGACTGAATGTCAGCAGCGTCCAGTATGATATCCGTTCACTAGGTCAAAAGACATGGATGGAAACTTATCAACAGGTGCCGCTGCTGAATGAGCCTCTTTTCTGTTTTTTGCTATGATAATCCTAGTAAGGCTGTACATATTAGATTCCTGAACCCACAGGACTGATTTTAGGATCTGGTCTGGCCAGGGACATAGCCTTCAAATCTACAGAACTTCATGATAATCAGCTACCAACTTACCTGGGGATAAGAGAATCGAAAAAAGAAGGAGAATAAAGAGAAGCGAATGGAGTCTCATGGCTGAAGGGCCAGCATCAATGTGGGCTGAGCCTGGAGTCTCTGGGCATGGTGGGTCTGCGCCTATTTATGATGCTCTCTGGGTGTGTGATTTGTTCTTGGTTAGTAGAGCCTAACGAAAAGAGAATAACTAAGTCTCCCACAGGAAACTTCCAGGGACACAAAAGTACATAAATGTGGTCATAGCTCAATGGATGAGAAAGCAGATTAATATTATTTATTTCCCAAAGATTCAGGATGTCTACTGTCAGCTGCTTTCTTTGCTATTTTCTACATGCACAGGCAACACCATCGATCCCACTTTATACATCTACTGTTCGCCAGGCAGTATCGTAGGAACTAGAAGTGCATGAAGTACTTCATGATAAGATCACTGGAGAAAAATGTTAAATGGGTTCATGCAGAAACATAGAAAAGACACAATCATCCAAAATAGGTCATTGTTATCTTAGCAGCTCCCTTTACTGCAAGGGAGCGGATGAAAAAATGTTGGGAGACGCTTCATAAAATGGATTATATACAATGTGCTTGAAAAGAGTTTGGTGTTTTATGGTGTGTGGAAAGAGCAATACGGGGAGTTCTTGTTCAAGGGTTAAAGCTATATAAAATTAGTCGATTGCAGAGATAGGCTCTAAAACATAGAATGGGACATTGTGTACTTAACAATTTGTTAAGATCTTAGGGGTTCTGACAACGAAGGGACACAGGAAACTCTCTGGAGGTGATGCGTATACTATCACCTGATGTTGGCTGTGGTAACAAGAGTAATATATAAGCGCGTACTTGCCAGACTGTATCCACTAATTATGTACAGCTTGTGTACAACAATTTTACTCCTATATATCCGGAAGAAAGAATTTGGTATTTCATTTTATAGCAGCATTAAGTTGAAAGCACATTTCAACCTCTTTTTAGATATTGTAACTTTTAAAAATTATTAGTTACTGTTTTAAATAAACATTTATTTTTCAAGTAAAGCTTGGCATTTTAAAAATTCAACAAACTGAAGAAAAGAAAGAAAATTACTTGGAATTCCACTACTGAAATTCAATAGCTAAAGATTTTGAAACATTTTTGCTAGCATAATAAGCAGCCTTTGTTATCTCTGCAGAATAGTCCCTATAGTAATTTAAAAATGTTAACCTAAACATAGCTATCTGAATAGAAGCCTACAACGCTGAACGTTATTATTGTCAGCTTCCAGAGTGGCCCCAGCTATCCTTCCTTCCTGATGTTCATGCCCTCATGAATACCTCCTTCTGAGAGTAGGCTGGACTTAACTGCTTCTAGTAATTATAGTACAGCAGATAGGATAGTTTGTCACTTTGTAATTCAGAACTATCTTGGGCATCCTTGCTCTCCTAGGCTTATTTAATCGCTCTAAGAAAAGTCAGTTGCCATGTTATGAGCTACCTTATGGAAAGACCAATGCAGCAGGCTGGAGTGCAATGGCACAATCTCAACTCACTGCAACCTCCTCTTCCTGGGTTCAAGCAATTCTTCTGCCTCAGCCTCCTGAGTACCTGGGACTACAGGTGCACACCACCACACCCAGCTAATTTTTTTGTATTTTTTTTTTTTAGTAGAGATGGGTTTCACCATGTTGCCCAGGATGGTCTAGATCTCCTGACCTTGTGATCCACCCACCTCGGCTCCCAAAGTGCTGAGATTACAGGTATGAGCCACTGCACCCAGCCTCATTTGTAATTTCTTTGACAGATTTTAAGTAACCTAGAGAAATATTTCATGGTGAAATATAAAGGTACATTTGAGACTAGGAGTATGAATTCAGTCAGATGCATTCGGGCAATCAGATCTGAAGCCAATCACTTCAGAAGTTAGTCACTGAAAAAGACAGAGAAGCAAAAATGAGAGAAACCATAAGAAAATAAAAATGTTCTGCATAGAAGTCTTAGATTAGAAAACACTGGGTTCTTATCATCACAGCCAGGTTCACAGAAACTCTGATGCTTTTTGGTTGATTGCTGGTGAGAATGTCCCATGGAGGCTCTAGCGGTAGCCTGAGAAAGGCCGAGCTGCCCTCTGGGGAATCGCTCAGATGCCCCAACGTGTCCGTTGGGCAGCGCCCGGGACAGCACTTTTCATACAGAGGACACCCCCACCCTGCCCCCTATCCTTGTCAGCCAGAGCACATCTGAAAACTGTAGTCACAGCCGTCCCTTGGAAAAACGTTTCGAAGCACAATGGCCGCAAGCCTGGGTCACTCCCTGTTGCGTGTGAAATTCATGCAGATGTCAGTGGCAGCAGCTCTGCAGCTCAGCCCTGGGCCTGGGTGGGTTCGTGTCTAATCTTGTTCAATCACTAGATGATTCTAACATCTAAATAAACCTTCGCTTTTTATATGGAATAAAAATGTTAACAATGATGCTGGAGTGTCTAGAAATCACTTTCATATGCTACATTCTTAGGAATTTAAGGCACAAGGTTACATGGGCTCAGACCATGTAAGAAAACGTAAAGCAATGACTGCTGTCACACAGAGCACCTGTAATGTCAAAACCTTCCACCTCACCCCAGGTAAAGGGCAAGGTCATGACCACTGCCTGCGGGCCTGGCCGTCTCCTCACTCACACTGCTCAGGGGCATCTTCCACCTTGCTTTTCCTCACATTTTCCAGTCCTGTTCTACCATTAGGGTCTTTGCACTGGTTTGTCTTTCAAGAACTCTAAATTTTTTTTTTTTTGAGACGGAGTTTCACTCTTGTTACCCAGGCTGGAGTGCAATGGCGCGATCTCGGCTCACCGCACCCTCCGCCTCCTGGGTTCAGGCAATTCTCCTGCCTCAGCCTCCTGAGTAGCTGGGATTACAGGCACACGCCACCACGCCCAGCTAATTTTTTTGTATTTTTAGTAGAGACGGGGTTTCACCATGTTGACCAGGATGGTCTCGATCTCTTGACCTCGTGATCCACCTGCCTCGGCCTCCCAGGAACTCTAGATTTTTATATGTCCAACTCATTTGCTTCCTTTCATTATTTATTTGAATTCATGTCCTCTTCAAACTATCACTGACATGTTATTTAAAAATTTAACCTTAAAATACATTACCTGTATTATTCTATCTCCATTTGTCTATTTTTATTTTTGGTGTATATTGCCTTTTTCTTCCATCTAGACTGTATCCTTCAATGAAAGCCTGAATTTTGATCCATTAGGTTTGCTGATATATACCCAGTTTCTATAACAGCACCTTAAAGATAGAAAGTACATAATAAATGTTGGTTGAACGACTAAATCATTAATAAACAAGTCTTCTGTCAATAAAACGAACTAAAAAGCGTGCATGCAGATGATGGATTAAAAGGACAAATCTAAGAGTGATTTGCCTTCAAGAGGAGGTAGAGAGACAAATGGGATGAAAAGTTTATTCAAAGTAATAACAGAAACCTTCCCAAACCTAGAGAATATATCAACATTCAAATACAAGAAGGTTATAGAACATCGGCAGATTTAACCCAGATAAGACGACCTCCAGATATTTAATGCTCAGACTCCCAGAAATCAAAGACAGACAGAAGATTCAGCTACGTGCGGTGGCTCATGTCTGTAATCCCAGCACTTTGGGAGGCCGAGGAGGGAAGATCACTTGAGCTTAGGAGTTTGAAAGCAGCCTAGGCAACAGAGTGAAATTACAAAAAAAAATGGCTGTGTGTGGTGTGTGCCTGTAGTTCCAGCTACTCTGGAGGCTAAGAGGAGGACTGCTTGAGCCCAGGAAGTCAAGGCTGCAGTGAGCTGAGATCGTGCCACTGTACTTCAGCCTGGGTGACAGAGTGAGACCCTATCTCAAAATAAACAAAAATAAAATTTTTAAAAAAGGACCCTAAATCCTGCAAGAGAAATAAACAAATAACATACAACGGAGCTCCAATATATCCTGGCCTGCCTGGATTCATCACTTGCTGTCTAAAGAGCTCTCTGGTCCTGAATGATGAGTGGCAGCAACCATGTAGTGCAGGTAGGGGGCCTTGGGTAAGACTGAGATTTACTGACTTCATGTGTGACCTGAAGCTCTCCTTTGACTGTGTACTTTCAAATAGCCTGTCTTCAAGATGACTGATTTATTCTGCTTGATCAATTCTGCTGGTAAAGGACTTTAATACATTTTAACCATGTCAATTGCATTTTTCAACTCCAGAATTCCTTTTTCATTGTTTTTAGTTATTTCAATGTTCTCATTAAATTTATCTGTTAGGATTCTGAATTCCTTTCCTGTGTTATCACAGATTTGTTTGGGTTTTCTCAACACAGCAATTTTTATTTATCTGTTTGAAAGGGCCTCTACATCTCTGTCTTTTCAGAATTAGTCGCTGGTGCCTTATTTAGTTCATTCGATATTTTGCTTTTGAGGTCTAGTAACCGCTATTAAACTGGCCTAATTAATTCACATTCAGAGGTAGCGTAAAGAGGGTTTTAAGCACTTGAAACACCACTGATTTCATGTGAGAGTTGCTATGGAGAACTAACGGACTAGGAGGCTGCAGGTCTCTCAGCCAATAGGTCTTCTAGATTTCCGATGAGACCCTCTTTTCTGGGCATAGGTGACTTTGCTCTTGCTTTCAGTATTATAGCGCCACAAGGTGTCAGACACTCTCCTCTTACCGAGGCTTACACAAAAGTGCCATACCATAAATTGTTACTTGGTAGAGCTTGGCTCACGAAAAAAGAGAATGGTAAGAGGAGGACAGCAATCCTCACGGCTGAAGAAACAAGAAGCCTTGACTTTATTTCCAGGAGGCAGCGAAAACTTCCGTCTGTGGCCCTCTAGCACCAGTGGAATGTCTTTGTTTGGGTAGTAAGTGTCCTTCTGTTCCTCATTAGGGATAGTCACAGACAGAGATGTACCATGCATGCAAAATCAGCTTCATGGGACGACGGCGAGTCCCTGTTTTATTGGACACTCAGTTCATTAGAATGATGTGGGCGCACAGTTTTGACCAGAAAACCTTGTTAAATGGGAACATAAGCTACAAATGTTTTGGCAAAAGATGAAGGTTTGTGAACAAACAATTGTTTATATTAAGTTACAATGAGTTAGGCCATGTTGGGAAACCATTTGGTTTACTTAATGACCAGACATTTTGTCAGTGAACACTTCGCAGACGTTACTAGCCCTATTAAGAATCACCCCCTTTGCTCCCGGTCTGAGCCCCCACAGTGCTTTGTGAGGGCACAGTGCCTGCTGCATTGTATGTCAGATGAGTGAATGCATGTTTGCCGCCTCCTCTACTGTGTGAGCTTCTTGCTTCCCAGGACAAGTCTATACTCCTCAGAGCTGAGGAGGGAGTTGAATTATGTGGTCATTTTTTCTCCAATCCCTTCATCAAGTGAAGAAAAACAGGACAGTGAAAGAAACTGCACATGGAAGGAGGCCTCTTACCGAGGCTCCTGTACTAAATCTCTAGATCTATGACTAACTGGAGGCATGGATATAGTCAGAAAAATTTTCTTCCTTAAATCTTAATAGCACCCACAGAAGTCCAGATCTGTTGAATCTAGATCAGGGGATTCTCAATAATTACTGTGCATAAAATCAACTGAAGGAGTTGTTCTTGCAATGCAGATCCTTAGCCCCATTCTATGAAATTTTTATTGTTTTATAAATTGATCCATAATTTTAATTAGACAATGTAAATTTCCTTAACTGCACCAGCATGCAAAAATATTGAATAATATTAGTAGCAGAATCTTTCAGCAAAACAACTAAACATAGCTATTAAAGCACTTTGTGTCACTGCTTTTACATGATCATATTTCCACCATTGTCTTCATCGTCACCACCATCATCACATATCATTGATTACCCATCATGGACCATTTGGCACAAACGTTGTTCCTGGTCATAAGGAGTATGTATTCTCACTACATTTATAAAATTAATGCCCGAACAAAGTTGCTTAAACAAGGCAGAAGTTGATTTTTTTTTCCACTTCAAGTCAATCTGTAGTTATACCATTCTGGACTAGTACAGATACTTTCCAATGTCACTAGGGACGCAGGTCCCTTCCAGTTCTCTGCTCTGCTATACTTTAGAGATGGCCCTGGTCTGGCTGCTAAATTCCCACCTATTGTTTCTGAATTCTAGACAGCAGGGAGAAAAAAGGCACGAGAGAAGGGCAAGGGAACATCTACCCTTCCTTTATACATTTTTTTAACCAAACCTCCTTAAAAAACACTTTGTTGAGATCTGATTACGTTTAAAAAGCTGTACCTATTTAATGTATATACCTCAGTGAGTTTGAGGTTAAGGGTACGTTGTGAAAGCATCACTACCGTCAAAATTATAAACATATTCTTCACCTCCCAAAGTTCTCCCTCCCATTATAATGATCATTTTTATTGGTAAGCACAATTAACATAAAATTCACCCTCTCACTATATTTTAACTATGCAATGCAGTATTCATACCTATAAGCACCATGCTTTAAAGCAGACCTCCTGAACTTACTTATGTGGTATATCTGAAGCTGTGCACTATATATAATCACACCTACTTATTTACCTGCACAACAGCTCCTGCCAACCTCCAGTCTACTCTCTGCTTCTGAGTTTGTTTGTTGTATATTTCAAATCCAAGTGAAATCATACAGTATTTGTTATTCTGTGTTTAGCTTATTTCACGTGACTTCATGCCCTTGAGATCCATCAATATTGTCACAAATGACAGGGGTGTATTATTATGTTTATATAATACTGAATAATATTCCACTGTGCAGATATATATAATATATATAAAAATGTTAATAAATGTATATATAATATATATGTAAAACATGCATTCATCCATCCATGAATGGATAACCTGTATATTTTCTTCATATATCTTGACTATCGTGAACAGTGCTGAAAGGAACATAGGAATGCAGACATCTCTTTCACATACTGATTTCAAATACTTCATATATATAAGTGGGATTGCTACAACAAAGTGGTATTTTTATTATTAATTTTTGAGAAAGCTCCACACTATTTTCCAAGGCGGCCATACTAATTTACATCCCCACCACCAATACACAAAGTTCCCCTCTCCCCACTTCCTTACCAGTACTTGTTATTATCCATCTTTTCTATAGTAGCCACTCTAACAGGTGTCCGGTGATATTTCATGGAAGTTTTCATTTGCATTCCCGTGATGACTAGAGATGGTAAGAAATTTATATATATATATGTTGTCCATTTGCATCTCCTCTTCTGAGAAATGGCTGCTCATGTCTCTTTGTTCATTTATAAATTTTTAATTTTTATTTTAGACACAGAGGATACATGTGCAGCTTTGTTCCATGGATGTATCGTGTGATGCTGAGGCTTAGAGAATGGATGATCTCATCACCCACATAGTGAACGTAGCACCTGATAGGTAGTTTTTCAGGCCTTGCACCCATCCCTCTCCTCTCCAAAAATCTTCAGTGTCTATTGTTTCCATATAAGTGAGAGGTAAATAGTGTATAACCCAATGTTTAGCTCACACTTATAAATAAGAATATATAACGTTGGCTTTCTACTCCTGTGCATCACACTGCACTGGGCTAATTTTGTATTTTTGGTAAAGGCAAAGTAGTTTCACCATGTTGCCCAGGCTGGTCTTGAACTCCTAAACTCATGCAATCCAGCAACAGTGCTGGCATAACAGGTGTGAGCCAATCCTCACAAAGTGCTGGCATAACAGGTGTGAGCCATCGCACCTGGCTTTCCTGAACTTTTTTTTTTTTTTTTTTTAGGTTATATTAGGTTTGTCTGTTCTAGAATTTTGTATACATTTATATTATGGGACACTTTTTAGCTTAGCTTTCCCCACTCAGGTTTGGAGAGATTATATTCATCCATGATGCTCATTAATAGAGTTGATTATTCCCCTTTTTTGGTAAATATTACTCTGTAATATGCATATAATTTATCAATTTCCTGTGGATAGACATTTGAGTTGTTCCCAAGTTTCAGCTACTGATAACAGAACTCAAGGGAGGACCGATCCAAGATGGCTGATCGCTAACATCTCGGGACTGCAGCTCTCAGTGAAGGCACGGAGAACTAGATGACGCCACACTTTCAGACAAATTCTGGTCGCTCACGGAGCAGAAGATCACCAGTGGAGGAATCACACGGGTTGCCAGCGTGACTTTTGTGGCCGGTGCAGCAGTTCTGCCAGCGCCTCGGCGTGGCAGCTCTCAGAGCAGAGTAAACAGGGCTGGCTCCCCTTCTGACCGAGGTTTGGAGCCCCGGGAAGGCAGAGTCACCCACTACGGACACAAGAAGGAAGCCAGACAAGAGAATCCTGGGCAGAAAAGCACCATCAGTTTTAACGCCACTGCTCTGGCCCTGGGAACTAACAACCTGGACGCCCACTCAAGAGACCTAATCTGAAAGTTGGTAAATTCAAAGACCACAGGAGGATAAACTTACAATGATGGGAAGAAACTAGCATAAAAAAGCTGAGAATACTCAAAGTCAGAACGCCTCTCCCTCTAAAGATGATCACAGTTCCACATCAACAATGGAACAAGGCTTGATGGAGAACGAGCGCATCCCAATGCTAGAATATTGCTTCAGGGAATGGATAATAACAAACTTCAGTGAGTTAAAAGAACATGTTGTAGCCCAACGTAAAGAAACTAGGAACTTTGAAAAAAGTTTGATGAAATCCTATTGAGAATAGACAACTTAGAGAGGAGTATGTGTAAAATAATGGAACTGAAGAATACAATACAGGAACTCCGAGAAGTTTGCACAGGTTTAAACACTCGAATTGTTCAAGCAGAAGAAGGGATATCAGAGGTCAAAGTCCAACTTAATGAAATAAAACTCAAAGAAAAGATTAGAGAAAAAAGGATAAAAAGGAATGAGCAAAGTCTCCAAGAAATGTGGGACTATGTGAAAAGACCAAATTTACATTTGTTAGGTGTACCTGAATGCGACGGAGAGAATGAATCCAAGCTGGAAAATACCCTTCAGGAAATTATTCAGGAAAACTTTCCTAAACTAGCAAAGCAGGTCAATATTGAACCCCAGGTAATACAGAGAACACCACAAAGATATTCCTCAAGAAGAGCCACCCCAAGGCACATAATCGTTAGATTCACTAGGGCTGAAACGAAGGAGAAAATACTAAGGGCAGCCAGAGAGAAAGGTCAGGTTACCCACAAAGGCAAGCCTATCAGACTTACAGCAGATCTCTCAGCAGAAACTCTACAAGCCAGAAGAGAGTGGGGGCCAATATTCAACATCCTCAAAGAACAGAACCTTCAGCCCAGAATTTCATATCCAGCCAAACTAAGCTTCACAACTGAAGGAAAAATAAAATCTTTTATGAACAAGCAAGAACTCAGAGATTTTATTACCACCAGGCCTGCTTTACAAGAGCTTCTGAAAGAAGCATTATACACAGAAAGAAACAACCAGTATCAGCCCTTCTAAAAATATAGCAAAAAGTAAAGAGCACCAACATAAAGAAGAATTTACACCAACGAATGGATAAAACAGCCAGTTAACATCAAATGGTGTGTGAGCACTGCTCAGTACCAAGCTTGGATTTTCTAATCTTTTCAGGCAGATTCGTGGGAAGAAAAAAACACCAGCCGAGGTATATAGAGAAAAGAAAGAGAGTTTATTTACAAGGAAAGAAAAAGAGTTTATTTACAAGGATACCTAGAGACGCTCACAAACTTCAACACCGGCAATGAAGCAGCACGGGTTTTCGCAAGTCCAGACCAAGTCACCACCGAAGCTCAGCTCGGCTTCTGCTAAACAATCTTTTATACTTTTTAAAACAAAGAAGGGTCAAGTCAGGACACTGTCCACGTCTTCATCATGTAACTAACATCCTTGAGGTGTTTACGAAAAATTGGATCAGGGAACTGGCCAGGTTCCCAGATCCAACTCTTCAGAGCCTATTTTGCATTGGGAAAATTCTGAGCTCGGAATGCTCCCAATGATAAGGAAATGAAGATATAGAGTCTGTCCATGACTTGTAAACGTAATTAACTCCTTCTGTTCTATTACAAATGGCAGTAACCCTAAATTTAAATCGACTAAATCCCCCAATCAAAAGACACAGCCAAAACCCAACAGCATGTTACATCCAGACCTGTTTCACAGGCAAGGATACACAAAGACTCAAAACAAAGGGATGGAGAAAGATTTACCAACCAAATGGAGAGCAAAAATAAATAAATAAATAAAAAGCAGGAGCTGCAATTCTCATCAGATAAAATAGATTTTAAAGCAACAAAGATACAGTGGTAAAAGGATCAATGCAACAACAAGAGCTAACGATCCTAACACCCAGATACATAGAGACTTAGACACAATGAGACAGAAAATTAATAAGGATATCAAGGACTCGAACTCAGATCCGGAACAAGTAAACTTAATAAATATTTATAGAGCTCTCCACTTCAAATACACAAAATAAACATTCTAGTCAATACCACATCACACCTACTCATAGGTTTAAATGAAACATTGATTGGCCATTATAATACCCATTTTTTTTAAAGAATAAAGCAATATTTCTACTCACTCTCCCTCTTTCTCTTCCTCTTTCTTCCTCTCCTTTACTCATTTTTTTCTTCTTTCCTAAAAAAAAAAAAGAACTCAAGGACATATTTTTAAATGAAAAAAATTCGAATCCAATATTGTGTCAGATTGTATTTTTGTTGTCTTGAAAGTCCAGTTTTACTGAACAGCATGTGTCTCCAGAATCAAGGTTTTGTATATGTGCTCTGGGAGTGTCCCTGGAATGTAGCCCTTATTAGGTTTATTAGGCATTTTCCTATATCAATTGAAATCAAGTAGAAGATGCATTTTTCCCAGTAGGAGAAACAGACAGTTTAGAACTTTGCAGAAATAGCAACTTGCTGCTTGCCCGTACAACCTGCCTCAGAAGACACAACTCCTCTCACTTTTGCTTTCTGGTGACTTGTCCAAACAATCAGATGTGAACTGACTTTATTCCCTTACAATGCTACAAGTCGATCTTCTGCACCTGGCCTAACATAGTATAAAACTGATGGACATACATTTCTTTTGATTTCATACTTTCTATTTAAAACTATTCTCTTGGCTGGGGCACTGTGGCTCATGCCTGTAATCCCAGCATTTTGGAAGGCTAAAGTGGGTGGAGCACTTGAGGCCAGGAGTTCAAGACCACCCTGGCCAACATGGTGAAAGCTGTCTTTACGAAAAACACAAAAAATTTCTTGGCATGGTGGCACATGCTTGTAATCCCAGCTGCTTGGGAGGCTGAGACAGGAGAATTGCTTGAACTCAGGAGGCAGAGTTGCAGTGAGCTGAGATCCTGCCTCTGCACTCCAGCCTGGGTGGTAGAATTAAACTCCATCTCAAAAAAATAAATAACAAATCAATACTTTTCTTTTGGTTCATTGTTAGAATGTAGGCGACAACAAGACAGAACTATTTGGGGTGTTAGTGTGTATCTGTAGCACTCAGAATAGTGCCTAGCCCATCACTTGTGTTGAAAACTGATAGAACCTTCTTTTTTTTTTTTGAGATGGAGTTTCGCTCGTTACCCAGGCTGGAGTACAATGGCACGATCTTGGCTTACCGCAACCTCTGCCTCCTGTGTTCAAGCAATTCTCCTGCCTCAGCCTCTCGAGTATCTGGTACTACAGGTGTGTGCCACCATGCCCAGCTAATTTTTTTTTGAATTTTTAGTAGAGACGGGGTTTCACCATGTTGACCAGGATGGTCTCGATCTCTTGACCTCCTGATCCACCCGCCTTGGCCTCCCAAAATGCTGGGAGTATAGGTGTGAGCCACCGTGCCCAGCCAGAACCATCTTAATATCACTTTTCTGCCCTCTGGTTCTGAATTTAAAGAAAGAAAAAGACAGGTTAGCAAATACAGGTGTCAGTTATTTCTATTGACAGATGATTTGGAGAACAAGTTTTTGGGTATGGGAGAACAAAGGTCTCTAATTCTGCACTCCAAAAATAATTTTGCTAATACAAAAATTAGCCATACAGAGTGGCGCACACCTGTAATCCCAGCTACTTAAGAGGGTGAGGTGGGAAAATAACTTAAACCCAGGAGGCAGAGATTGCAGTGAGCCAAGAGTGCCCCGCTGCACTCCAGCCCGGGGAACAGAGAAAGACTCTGTCTGAAAGAAGAAAAAATTAACTTTACAGCACATCATCTTATGGTCATCTCATTTAAAATTGAGTGGTACATTTGGGTTCAATTCTTATGACTACAGAGACATTTGCTTCTGGCTTAAAAGCATTGGTTTCAGGAGGAAACTCCACCAGAGGGCATCATAAGGATTGCATAGTGTCTGAGGTCATCGTGGTCATTTCCCAAATAATTCCTGGCAATTCTGTTAGGTCTTGAACTTCACTTACTTTTTACATGTTTAATAGAAAGAAGTTCAAAATGTTACCATGGCTGTTGAATTCCCACAGGCTTGTCTTCTCTTTAAAATTCATCACATGGTTTGTATTCTTTTGCAAATATAATACCTAAGTTTGGAGGTGGATACTTTCAGCCATTAAGTTTAAAAGCATTGCTACGTGGGCCAGGTATGGTGATTCATGCCTGTAATCCCAGCACTTTGGGGGGACATATCATGAGGTCAGGAGATGGAGACCATCCTGGCCAACATGGTGAAACCCTCGTCTCTACTAAAAATACAAAAATTAACTGGGCATGGTGGCATGCACCTGTAGTTCTAGCTAATCAGGAGGCTGAGGCAGGAGAGTCTTTTGAACCAGGGAGGCGGAGGTTGCAGTGAGCCGAGATTGCACCACTGCACTCCAGCCTGGCAACAGAGCGAGACTCCATCACAAAAAAAAAAGAAAAAAGTTCTGCTTCATGGACATCCATTGTTCAGGCATCTCTGCCATAACAGCTGAGGAATGATCAAGAATGCCTATGCATTTCTTTAACCTTAACTCCAATTTTGTGTTGTGTCCCTTGGTCTCCTGCCATACCATAAATTCCATTATTCATAAAATGGACTCTTTATCTATAATTATTTCCTCTCAGTATGCTACATCCTTTCAGCATTTAAACATATAGTGTCTCCCAACCTAAAATTTGGATTTTTGAAAAACCAGAAAACCCAAAATGTTTTTGGAGACCTTTTATTTCTAGCTGTTTCACGTCCTCTCCTTTTGAATCCAAGTTGAGGGTAAAGTCCATTTGTCAGCATTTCTCCTCAACTCACAACAGCCTCTTCCCACTCCAATATGATTTTTGCCCCCATGAGTTAATGTGCATAATTCTTGCTGGCAGTGGTAATGTTCTAATAGAAAAAAGCATGAGATGGAATAGGACTTTCCTTTCTAGCTCAGCAGAATTTGATTCCTGTCTGATAAGGAAACGCTATTTTCCCTAGAAACCTTTCACTTTTGTCACAGGTTTGGTTCCCAGGGAGCTGGATATAGATGAAGTTTAGCATGCGGGATGTTTATTACGAAGTGACGCCAGGACCCACATCTGGGGAAAGGATTGGGGGAGGCCTTATGTGCAAAGGGCCAAGTCTAACGGCAACGCAGCCTGACATTGTCAGCTGGCCGCGCAGACAGCGGAAGAGCTAAGAAGGCCTCCCTTATTTCTCCCAACTGAAGCACATGGCAAAACCTAGGCACCCCTTGCCTCCATTAATGATTGTGTGATTGCCACTTGTGGAGGGTGAGACTTTGAAGAAGGTGGCTTTCTGCAGCTGAAGAAAACCTTAAATGTGCTGACAAAGTTTTCCAGAGAGACAGAGACTGGCATCTGCCATGGATGTTGCGCCTTTCCAAAGAGGAAGCAGCAAGGGTAATAGCCTCCAATAGCTCTACACAGACGGTGGACCTCCTGTGAGCTAAGAAGAGCAGATGGCAGACACAGCCACGAAGTTAGAGGTGACACGGTGTTGGGAGATAAACACCTGTCTTAAGTGGCGCTTCTCTGAGTCAAGTGTGACATGAGCCTTGCATCCCTTGCACTGACCCCTTCCCTGTTATCCTGCTGTCCTACCTCATGAAGGTGGGTGGGGGCTGGCTGGTGGGCAGTCCCAGGACCAGGTACACTTCACTTTACCCGCAGTGTTCCCACATGAGTTCCAAGGCAGCCCATGTGGTCATTCATGTACTGTGCGTTTTTCTCATGCTGCTCATCCTTGCCTTTGAGGAACACATTTCATTTGACTCTGAGTACAAACAACTCCTGTGTTCCTGTATCTGCGCATCAACCTTCACATGGGGAATCTTTAATCTCTAATGCCTTTGTTTTATTTTACTATCAATATAATAATAATATCATTATTACCTTGATTGTTGATGCTCAGTTATTTTTATCCATGGAGCTAATATGAATTGTTCTTTCGTGGCTACTTATGCCACCACAAAGACAATTTATTAGTTTAGGAAGAACCTGCGTTCTGAAGGTGAGCAGAGGATCCCACCACACATGTGCAGAAACATGCCTTCCTGCTGGACCTGTTAGTGCCTCCTGACCCTAAGGAACCTCCTGAATGATCCAAGACTCCACCAAGGCAGGTATCTGCTCGTGTGTGCCTGAGAGCACCCAGGAAGAAGTGAGGCACTGAAAAATGGCACGACTTCCCACCTGATCTCAAAAAGCTCTTAGGTGAACTGGATGCCACAGAAAGAGGAGTGGCAAAACAGAGTCACCAAAATTATTTCTAATTCTATTAAGAAACCCAGGAACCACACTTGCTGCCATTAAGTGGAAGAGCAGGAGCCTGTGACTGGGATCTTAGTCCTGCCTGAGATTCCACAGGTGTTTCTATGTGACTTCAGATTTGATTTGCATGCATTCATTATTCATGATTCAGGTTGGAACACCTGCTTACAGCCCCACCCCACTGGGGCCCCGCCCCCCACCCCCGAGATGTCCTCTGAGCTCTCTGATCACATGTTTCCTTCCATGCTCTTTGGTCATTTTGGTCATGGTCCCTTTTGATTCTGGATACTGATACTTTCCAGGTGATCTAGATAATCAAGATAACAACGCTCCATAGCAACTAAAAGGGAGCAGCCTTTTGGTCTTTCTCAGAAAATCCCTCTCAGTTCAGAGGCCTCCTAATGTGGAATCCTGGTCAGAGTTGTTCCCAGCTCAGAGGATGGAGACAGCCTGTGCATGACGGGATGTCTTTGCCTCATTCTCTCAGTGATCCTCAACCTCACCTACTCTTAGGATCATGAGGGGAGTGACTGAACGGCCCGGGGCTCAGGCATCCGAAAAGAAGGGATGAATCTTTGACCTCGGAAGTACATCCCAGATCTGGGAACATACTTCAGCTTTACTGGGGTCTATCTGGCAAATGAAACTGTGCCTAGTTCTCGTGTGTACACCTGGAAGTGGCTTCATGAGGACCATCACAATTATAAATGCACACTTGGCATCACTGTGAGCCAATTTTGGGCTTGCGGGTGCAAGCAATACTCACCACGTCTGCAATGTGTGTGAGATTCGCTTGGCGGAATTTGACTTGGTGCAGGTGTTGGTAGAGTGGGGCAGAGATTTTCCAGCTCCTGTGGAATTTTAGGAAGTCAAAGGACTGCCAAGGGCTGCCGTCCTCTAAATCAACTCTGTCTCGGAGAAAGTCTTGTCAAAGGTTTGGATTGCTAACGAAGTCAAGAACTGTGAAAGATCCTGGAAAACTGGAGGGAGACGCGGTCGTACTTGTTGGGGGTCGGGGATCCGCAAGCTCCTGCCCCTGACTCACTGCTGTTCGCCCTCCCAGAGGAACAAGTGCACCAGGAAACCACGCAGCAGCCACGGCTTTTAAGGATACCAGAAAAACACCTGTGGAGCCGGAGGTCGTAAACCACAGAATTGGAATCACTCTAACGAGCTGCAACGTAAAACCCCCGGAGAAAGTGTGTGCTGGCCTGATCAGAGGAGCAAAGGAAAAGAATCTCAGTGAAAGGAGCAGTTCCAATGTCCACGAAGACTTTTAGAATCAGGACAAGAAAAACTCCTTGTGGGAAGGTTCTAAGACATGGGATCATTTCCAGATGAGAATCCAAAAGCTACTCATTGGCTCGCCCAGTCCTTCTGATATTGTGAAGCAGATTACTTCCGTCACTATTGAGCCAGGAGTTGGGCTGGAAGTCACCA
The DNA here is from genome assembly GCF_049354715.1 of Callithrix jacchus. Lineage (NCBI taxonomy): Eukaryota > Metazoa > Chordata > Mammalia > Primates > Cebidae > Callithrix > Callithrix jacchus. The sequence goes on along the minus strand of NC_133514.1, from coordinate 10,060,515 downwards.
TTACACATGCTTAAGTCAAATATTTTAATAAATTCATTGCTAGTTCTTAAAAAAAACCACGAAATAAGAGTCAAAAGATACTCTGTCATCTTTTCCAATAATTTTATTAACTTCCAAACAAATTAATCACACATATTTACAAAGGCATTCCCTACCACAATTTTCAAGGCTGAGGAAAGACCCCAACAGTGCTTTCCGCAGAACCCATCCCAGGATCCAAAACACCAATCTCAGGGTGGGGCGGGGCTGAAGAGGGGCACCTATCAGGGTTCCCTAACTTTTCCCATATTCAGTCATGTAGAGAGCAGACACAGAGTAATTCCACAGTTTCCAGTTGACATGAGAGTGGAAGATTGACCCCTGTACGTCACCCAGTCTCTTACACATCGAATCCCTGGCACAGAGGCTTTTCAGGTGGGTTTCAGGAGACCCATTCCAAATATAATTTCCCTCACCAGAATTCAAGTAGGCAGAGTCTCTGCAGCTGGTCCCTGCCTGATCTGGGCTCCAACATGCACAGGAGCCCTTCAGAAGCTTCTGAGTCACCACACAAAGTCAGCTCCCCGCTCTGTGCTCCTCAGTCCAACAGTCAACTCCGAGTCCCAGGAGCTGGAGGCCAGGGATCCCCTGCCAACTGCAGTCTCGCTCCGGGTCAGTCCAGCTCCTCATCGGAGGAAGAGGAGACCTGAAGGTCCTCATAGAGGACACTCGGTGGAAGACAAACACGGGGCCCCTCAGACTTCTCTAGGACACGAGGGCTCTGAGCCAGGATGGCCCCCGGCTCCTCCAGAGAGTGGGATGAGGGAGCCGTCAGGAATCTGGAGCTCCACCCTCCATCTTCCAGTCTCCTGAAGAGCATTCTGAGAGGCTGGTCTCCATCCTGGCTGGCTTCTGGGAGATGGGACATGGTGCAGGCCTGGACAGTAGGCAGGCAAGGTCTGCTTTGCAGAGGCTGCAGGTCGATGCTAGGCACCCAGGGCGGTGTCCTCCTGCTCACCTGGGGTGACCTACTTGGTCCAAGTTCAGTTAGAGCTGGCAGAGGTTGTAGAGTCTCCAGGGCCCCCAGCTCTCCTCCCTGGATGCTCTCTTTAGGGATCTGGGCGGGACCGAGTCTGGCTTTCTTGGGGGAACTCAGGCAAGCCTGAATCGGAGCCTGGGCAGGCCTCTTGGCTCCCCGCCTGAAGCTGAGATTGGAGCCTAGGCCCAAGCTGTGTGTGGTGGCTGGTGGGCAGGGCTGTAAGGTCACAGCAAGACACTTGGCTTGTGCCTGGGGGTCGATGACATGCTTCAGGCCGTGGGTGCTGGAGGCAGCCTGGGGAGCTTGACGGCAGCCACCCTCAGGGTGGCTGTTTGTGGGCTTCACCAAGGAGAGAGGCTGTGGGCCATGGCACCGGAATACAGCCTGAGGGATGTGGGCCACGCCCCCCATCTGTAGTTTCGTGGGTCCAGGACTTGAGGAGGAGCTCACACTGGCTTTTCTGAGGGGAGACAATGAAGCCCAGGTGGAGCCCCTGTCAGCTATTTTGGGAGCTGAGCCATCAGTGAGAGCAGGGTCCACGACCGGCCTCCTCTTGGTGGTGTGGATCGGCATTGGCCTGCTTGCCACCTGAAAGAAAGGAAACCACACACGTTAGACCTTCCTCCCCATCCAGCCGACAGGAAACCCAGCACATCCAAACACAAGGTGCTCGCACCCTGACATTCTTCATACAGCCTGGACAGGCAGTCCTTGGAAGCAGGCACTGATGCTTAAGGGAGGGCTGATCAGGACAAGACACGTGAAAAATGTGCTCTGGCACTAGGTGTAGTGATCTGCAAAAGATCATTGCTAAGGGGACTTGTCTTGGGGATTAACTGGAGTGACCTAATGTCCTCACGAGGCTAGGAAAATGTTGGCAGGCTTGCCATAGTGGGACACAGAGAAAGCATCAGGAAAGGTGGCGTCGTTAACCGCCTTCACCTGGAATCAAATGGACCTGAAAGGGTCCTTGAGACCCCGAGGCAGAGAAGGCAAGAAAGAGGGGTTTCCCCATTCCCTCCCACAGTGGGGGCCTGCAAGGAAATGCCCTGGGGTAACCCACAGGAAAAAAAGAGCAGGGGCCCAGGGCGACACTCACCCTCAGATAGTCACAAGGTTCCGTCGATTCTTTTCGGTTTGGCAGCTGCTTGGCTTGAGCTTTCCCAGAAATGATCTGGAGGAGAGCCTTCCTCTGCTGCTCTTGTGGCCTGTGGAACAGAAAAAGTTCAGGTGATGGCCCCCAGTTTTCCCCAGGGGATGGGGAGACCCCTATCTGGGGCCCAGTCCTATTTCATGTTTGGGCCCCTTCCCTCCTGTGCCAAGCTTCCCATCCTCCACGTGGCCCTCTAGGTTTTCCAACTAAGGACGTTCCTTTGCATTCCATTGCTCTTCCCCCTGTCCTGGGCAACCTCCACGAAGGACCTCTGCCCCTCCCTCCTCTGAATCTGTCTCCCCGGGGTCCTGGGTGTGGCACCTGGGATGACACCCAGCTCTTAGGTGGCAGTACCCAGAGAGCGGTGAAAACCCCCCCACTGCTCACCTTGGTCTCTCTTCATCCTCTCCCTTCCCCTTGCTCCAGGGCCCTGGGTTCCCCTCAACCCTGGGCTTCCCCGGGTTCAGGTTTTCCTTCCCTTCCTTTTTGCCAGAGGTCTGGAGGACCAGGGCTCCGTGCCAGCACTTCATGGGGCACCTTGTACTTCTGGTCGTGTGGCCAAAGGCCCCACAGTCTTTGCACTTGACCTGTGGGTGGAAAGGAAGCGCTGTCAGTGCACGAGCATTTGAGGCAGAAATCAAATATCAAATATGAGACAGATTGTGAATTCAGAGCTCAGTAGGGACTCTAGGGAGGGGACGGTGGCATGGGGGCCGTTAAGTGCTGGGAGAGATCAGATACGATGTCCCTTCCCGGAGCCCATGTTATAGAGAAACTCTTTACGGGGAAGACTCAAGGTTCTAAGGGTCATGAGCATGAACCCAGTGTCAACAACACAGCCAAAGCTGGCTACATGGGATTCTAGGCAGGAAGGGAGGCTGCCCTGATGGGTCTCTCATGGGGCCTGAGAGGAGGACCCAAGCCAGGCCCACCTTGGATAGCAAAAGAAATTTGGGCCGGGTGCGGTGGCTCATGCCTGTAATCCCAGCACTTTGGGAGGCCGAGGCGGGTGGATCTCCTGAGGTCAGGAGTTCAAGACCAGCCTGGCCAACAAGTTGAAACCCTGTCTCATTAAAAAAAAAAAAAAAAAAAAAAAAAGAAAGAAAGAAAGAAAAAGAAATCTGGGTGGCAGTGACAGAAGTCTTTTGAATCCAACCCAGTCCCTGAGGACCACGGGACACCCTGATGCCCGAAAGATCCAGGGCGAGACTTACCCTGGGATTTTCCTCATCGGGTGGGGGAGCTTTTGGCCCAGCTGGTGCCCTCTGCTGCTTCTTGAGGGTCTGGGCTCTCATGAGTCTGTTTGCCCCTCTCTTGGGGTCACGGTGTGCCATCGTCTTCACCTCCTGGGGGTTTGATGTCCGCCTTTTTCAGGGTCGACCGTCGGGTCACCTGAATCACGCACAAACACACAGAAATCCACGGTTAAGCACACTGGATATTCACACACCCACAAGCCCTCACCTAATTCCTTGCCGGTGTGGTCATGAGGAGACCTGCCCAGCAGTTGGTCCAGTCTGTGGATCACAGTGTGATGTGCATGCTCAGATTACCAGATGTTCCTCTGCCGGGATTGCCTGGTCCAAGAGGAATCCTCGCCTGCCACGGGTCCCGTGGCCTCTGTATGGCGAGCTGAGATTTCAACCCCCAAAAACTGACTCTGGAGACTGGACTTAGGTCTATCACGATTCAGCCTACTGGGAACGACAGTGATTCTATCTCCCTTGACCCTCACAACAATCGAAACTACAGGGCCTGGTCTATGGGCCCCTTTGGCAGGTCGATTTTAAATCAGGGAAAACAGATGCTTCCTATCACAACTTGATTCACTCCTCTGGAATTTGTTTTGGCAGCTGCCAAATAGAAACTCCTAAAAAGAAATCATTGTCCTCTCTATCACCCTTGCTGGTTATGCTGTTTCCTGTTCCATCTTTTTGGCTGTGCTCCAGCCCCAGCCCCTGTTTTTATTTTTCTGGTATTTTATAGTGGCCATAAGAACTATGGAAACAAAGGGTTATCTAAGGCCATATCAATTTCTTAGGTGACTACAAGACAGACAACTGTGGTTCCAAAATTCTTTTTCCATTAACCCAGCAATTCGGCACGATGGAGAGCATTTCTGCTCCCATTTCCATCTCGATCTTCTTTTCAGGGATGGAAAGAAGATGGAAATAGGTTCTCAGTGCCTGCTCCAGGAAATGCTAGAACAAGAACACACATCTTACCCTATCATGTAGTCATTACCCCAATGTGATCTGTTCCTTTCACTCTTCTCTGTCTCTTTTCCTCCCAACCCTTCAGGGATGATATGAGACAAACAATTTTTCAGTGAAACTAACCTGAAATGGCAGGTCTGCTATGGTTCCTCGGCTGGCGCTCAGATGGGCAGGTATTGCAGCAGCCCTGCTGGAAGTGATGCTGCCTTCAGGAAGCCAGAGGAAGGGGCGGAGAGGGAGCCTGGCTCTGCAGGCTGCCTTTTATACTGCACCTGGAGACGCCCATCCGGAAAGGTACCCTCACCTAATCAACTTAATCCAATTACATGACCGGGAAATGTCTGTCTACAAAGCCCACTCCGAGATGATGTTCACTACTGACAAACATTCTGAAACCCATATGTATGCCAGCAAGCTTTGAAGACTCCGTGTCTCCCGTCAGAACGATTCCATTAGCTCATTAGCTGTGTCTCATTTTACATGGTGTTTTTTAGAAGGTGGGGAAATAGACACAGTTGAACTGGGCAATTTCCCATGGGATTCTTCACTTTACCTGTTGAAACTTGATTCTCCTTTAATTTGCATTTTATTAATTATTCATGATTCAGATTGGAACACCTGCTTACCAACCCCCACCCCCATTTCCAATACCCCACCCCGTGTTCTTCCTCTGAGCTGTCTGATTACATTGTTTCCTACCAGCCTCTTCGGTCGTTTTCCTCATGGTCCTTTTTACTCTCAGTGGAGCAGAGAGTTTATCTTACTGATTCTGGATACCATACTTTCCACGTGTTGTTAGATAATGAAGATACTGACCCTCGATAGCAACGCAAAGGGAGCAGCCATTGGTTCTTTTTCAGAAAATTTCTCTCATTTCAGGGGCCTCCTGGTGTGGAATCCTGGTCAGAGTTTTCCCAGGTCAGAGGAAGGAGACAGCCTGTGCGTGGTGGGATATCCTTGCCTCGTTCTTCCAGTGATCCTCAACTTCACCCACTCTTAGGATCATGTGGGGAATGATGGAAAGGTCCAGAGCTCGGGCATCTGAAAAGAAGACGGGATGAATCTTTGACCTCAGAAGTGCACCCCAGATCAGGGAATGTACCTCAGCTTTGCTGGGTTCTATTTGGCAAATGAAACTGCGCCTAGTTTTCGTGTGCACACGCAGAAGCGGCTTCATGGGGACCGTCACAATCTTCACCACATTTGGCATTGCTGTGAGTCAACTGGGGACTCGTGGGTGCTAGCAATGCTCAGCATGTCTGCAACCTGCCTGAGATTCACTTGGCAGAATTTGACTAGGTGCGTGTGTTGGTAGAGTGGGGCGAAGATTTTCCAGCTTCTGTGGAAGAGAAAATGGAGGAGGAGGACGAAGAGATGGAGGAGAGGAGAAGGAGAAGGGGGAGAAGAAGAAGGAAGAAGAGGAGGAGGAGGAGGAGAAGGAGGAGGAGGAAAAGGAGGAAGTGAACCTGGAGCTTCTGCCTAAAGGAAGAGAAAATGGAGAAGGAGGAGGGGGATGGGAGGGAGAGGGTAAGGGGGAGGAGAGGGGGAGGGGGAGGAAAGAGTAAGAGGAGGAGGAGGAGGAGGAGGAGGAAGAGGAGGAAGTGGACTTGTCAGAAGGTAGCATTTGTTTCATAAATACATGGATAATAAACCCAAACAATGGACAACAAAACTAAACAAAGGCAAATGTCAATGGAAACAGGACAAGCGAGAGCAGAAGAGTGTCTCAGCTGGAAGCAAACACGGCAGTCACCACCATCATTCAATAACATCAATATTTATTCAAAAGCATAGCCTGGGAATTGGGGGAACCTGGACTAAGACAAGGAATGGAGCGCTTGTGCACCTCTGCCACCTCACATGCAGGAGTCAGGGATTCAGCTGAGTGTGGTTGGATTCACGCAGTTAAATAGGGAAGAGAAATTCTAAGGGACAGTGTGTGTGAAGTGAAATGCGATCATTTTATTTGAACTCCCTGCAGTGCTCCCCGTCCCTGCAGCACTGGGGACCCTCTGCTACTGAAGACAGTGGATGATGGGAAGCAGCAAAGGGGAAGCAAGAGGTCCCTGGAATTACTCTCTCCACATACAGGGAATGCACCGACTGAGGACTTGGACAATCTCTGACCTGTCAATGCGACGGGGGGTTCTTGGGTTAAATCACTCCCTGAAGAGACATCTTCGTACTCTGCTAGGAGGCCTATGGTGAATCCTGTGATAGGTCTGGGGACAAGGACTTGGTGAAGGGGGCATAGGTCTGAGGGAGGAGGTGCACCAGAGCTCCATACCATGCAGGCTGAAAATGTAGTCGTCTGGTTTAATGCGTCGCACTGGACTAGGTGTGGGTGGTAGAGGGTAGCGTCGGGGGAAGGCTGCCAGACAGCGTGGAATGCACAGTGGGGTTACTGGGAGAGAAGGGCTGATCCCAGCCATGTGGTTTGCTGGGGGCATCATCAAGGGCTGTTGATGTAGGGGTGCTGCCTCCCCATCTTCTGCAGGTGAAAGAGGCACATTCTCTCTTCTCATGTCTGAGATGTCTCCATCTTCATCATGGAACTCCAGGGTGAAGCCATCCACAGCGGGCAGGATGTACTGGATCTGCACAGGGGACTGCAGGCCATGTGGTGACCTCAGGTCGTGCTCAGGGACAATTACAAGGACTGTGTTATCCAGGGTCATCTGTAGGGCTGTCTCTGGGGCCAGGATGAGGATGCCCTCTTCCAGGCTCAGCGTCACTTCTGTCTCTTCTTCCAGGATCACGATGAACTCTGTGCTGGAATCCTGCTGCTCCTGTGGAAAGACAGCCCTCAGCATTCTCCCCTCAAAAAGGCTGCACATGAGGCTCATGGGAAGGGAGATGCCAGGAGCTTCCCCCTCCACAACTTAAAAATACAAACTCCCTCTCAGTCTGACCCACCTAAATGTACATCCCCTGGATGTCCCTTGAGCCTGAAGATTGTGCAGCACTGTACAAGGTTTGCCATGCAGGGACATAGGAACTTACCTGGGAAGGTTCTAGGGACTGGCATGAATCCTGGTGTGGAGCTCCTGGAATTGAGGGTGTTTTTGTACCTGTAGAGAGACCACGGTGAGGGACGTTGAGGCTCTCTTCCAGCAAAAGTCTCTTGGATTTGAGAATATGACCTTCAGAAATCCACCACCCAGCACAGGCCAGCCTCAGGACACCAGCCCCCAACAACCCACTCATCCTGCAGAAACACCCTCTCCATTTATGATATTATGAGACATGACGCTGACTTCCAGGCATGGGGATCTTAAGAAATATCAGGGAGAGTGCCTTACCTGTGCTGGGACCCTGCTCCACTTTGCGACGTTTGGGTGGATTCATTTGTGTGGTAGCCAAGCTTTGGGACAGAAAGGGACATATCAGTCTTCCACACAGTGACACAGAGTCCATTCTCACAAGCCAAAAACTCCATTTATCATCTGGCACACATTTTTTCCTGTGGCGCTAGGTCAAGTGCACTTGTGCTCAACCCCAAATTGTAGCTGCACCCTGTAAGTACTAACACTCATCTCTCGCCCTCACCTTTTCCAAAGCCTTCTCCTGTTGGCGCATGTATGTGATCAAGAATGGTGACCACAGCAAACAGTATGCTTTCTCAGGAGCTCATCCACATGAGAAGGGGGGGCATCTAATTTGGTCTGAGGACTTTAGGAGAAGATGTTGGTATTTCAGGTATCTGACCCCTGTGTCTATGCAGTTACAGTGTGAATGGAGTGAGAGGTGATGGGAAATGTTTCATTTTCTAGTGAACACAAGGAATAAATTTAGATCATGCCCACAGTTTACGTGTCTCCACACGCAAGGCGACTTTCATTTACAGAGGCATAGATCGACAGTGGAGGAATCCTGAGAGGAGCCCCCTAACAGGTTCCAGAAACCCCCCATGCTGGCTACGTCCTGTGGGCTTCCACTGTGGGACGTCTATCTTCCCTACGTGTTCTAAGTTTCTAAAATTCAATGCCTTCTATGCCCTAGTTTGGCCCTTTAGCACACATTCACACACAGACACACACACACACAAGCACACACACACCTACACAGTCACACGTCAACCTCCTGGCAACCTGAGGTGGACACACATCCCAACATACCTGCTCTCTCCTTGATTGTCACTTTGCAATTCTGTTCAGAAATCACTGGGGCTTCTTGGGCACCGGTAACCACACATAGTAAAGGTTCTCTAGATTTGCTTGTATCAGAAAATCTCAATCTTTGATTTACGTTCTGTAAATCTATACAGTCTATGACTTGATCTTTTCCTTTACCCGAAGAAGATGATCAGCTCAGCACAGCCAGACCATGGGAGAGTGTGCCCTGGCCTGGGACAGGTCGAATGATGCTTTGGTAGAATGATATCTTGGGGAAATTCCAAGAGGCTTATAAGAGATAGAGCCATGGGATTTGTCAAAATGGATGAATGTGATTGGCTAGTGCTGCTGATTAAATCATAGGAGGGACCCGCATGGGAGTACTTTTATCAAAACTCAATCGATGTGGGCGTGCCCCTGTCATAATTAGCTTAATCTAATCAAAGTCAATCTGATGTAACGTCTACTCTGATTCACCATATAATTGTGATATAAAATATCAGTATTTTAAAACAGTGCTGTTTACATTCTATTGTACTTTGTTCGTTAATTAGGAAAGACAATTATTTTTTGAAAGGTTCATGTGTATAGTCATTTCTGGGTAAACATAAAGGATTGGTGCTAGGAAACTCAAGTCCCTTAAATAAAGCGGTATAGAATTTAGATGTAATGTATTCATATTAATTCATTTAGTTTAAATTATCTCTAGATTACTTACAGTACCTAATATGATGCCGAGACCTCACATCATTTATGTGTTCTCAATAAGGAATTTGGTGTATGGAAAATTCAAATTTTGGGTGGGCGGGGGAGGGAAACTTGTGTAAATATTTTCTGATTATTTTCTATTCAAGATTAGTTGAATTCATAGAGGTGTAACCCATGGATGTGGAGGGCTGACAGTATGGTTTTTTTTTTTTTTTTTTTTAATTGATACAGAGTCTCACTCTGTTACCCAGGCTGAAGTGCAGTGGTGCAATCTTGGCTCTCTGCAACCTCCCCATTTCCCCAGGTTCAAGCAATTCTCTTGCCTCAGAGTCCCAAGTAGCCAGGATTACAGGGGTGTGCGACCCTGCCCAGCTAATTTTTGAATTTTTAGTACAGACAGGGTTTCACCATAACATGAGCCACCATTCCAAGCAACAGTATTTTTAAATAATAAAATACTATGTATTTTAAGTGAATTAAGTTTTAAAATGAATCTCCTGGTGAAAGTTATCCAAACCTAATAGGCTCATAAGACAAGCTGAGGAAAATACAAAAAGGACCTTTATTTAATTTCGAATATATCACTATGTGCTAATCTGTCTGTTAACTTATTTCTTGCCTGTATCCCCCACTGGACTGATTTCCGAATTGTAATGCAAGTTACCCCTTCAACGTTACTTATTAATTAAAAATTCATGATTTCCATAGACAAAGTCACTCGAACTTTCAGGTGACCAGACACCAAATGCCCGAACTCAGAATTAACCTTTTTATGATTAAAAATTATTTGACAACATAAAAAAGGTTAGATGGTATTGGGGGAGAAAAGGGTAACCAGTAAATACAAGAATTGAACTAGATGGAAAATCTGTGAGGCTGCACCTTCACTGGGTATGCTGCCATTAACAGGCCCTTGAGCTCAGGGCGTCATTCTCTCCCTAGATCTTGTATAAATTTGTTTGTAGATTCTCTTTTCATTTAGCTGATACCCTGATCAGTTTTATTAGGTGAAGTATAGACCCCGTTTCCCTTGGATGTTTATAAAAATAAATCTAATTACAAAATGTCTTTTTCCGAGAAGCCTTCCTCTCTAGTAAGAAGTCATTTAGATGAGGCTACGCATGGTGACTCATGCCTGTTATCCCAGCACTTTGGGAGGTCAAGGTGGGTGGATCACCTGAGGTCAGGAGTTCAAGACCAGCCTGGGCAACATGGTGAAACCTCATCTCCACTAAGAATACAAAATTAGCCAGGAGTGGTGGCACTCGCCTGTGATTCCAGCTACTCAGGAGGCTGAGGCAGGAGAATCGCTTGAACCCGGGAGGCAGAGGTTGTGGTGAGCCGAGATCTCGCCATTGCACTCCAGGCTGGGCAACGAGAGCAAAATTCCATCTCAAAAAAAAAAAAAAGATAAAAAAATCATTTAGATGAATAAGAGAAAAACAGGATAATTCACTTAATTTTGCTAATGTCATAAAAGCATCCAAGGCAGATCTTAGTGCCTCTATTCAGAGGTCTCTCTGCTTCGTGGATTTTGGTCTTTTCTGAGGAGAACAGCAGATACTTGCGGAAGACCAGATGTAGTTTTATTTACTTATTTGTTTCTTTTTGAGGCAGAGTCTCACTTTGTCTCCCAGGCTCTAGTTCAGTGGTGCAAGCCAGTTCACTGCAACCTCCGCTTCCCAGTTTCAAGCAATTCTCCAATCTCAGCCTCTGAAGTAGCTGGGATTACAGGTGTGCACCATTACGCCCGGCTAATTTTTGTATTTTGGGTAGAGACAGGGTTTCACCATATTGGCCAGGCTGATCTGAAACTCCTGCCCTCAAGTCATCCGCCCATCTCAGCCTCGAAAAGTGTTGGGATTACTGGCATGAGTCACGGTTCCCCGCCAGATGTATGTTTTTGTTTTGACACAGTTTTGCTCTGTCACCCAGGCTGGAGTGCAATGGTGTGATCTCAGCTCACTGCAACCTCCACCCCACGCCGCCCAGTTAAAGTGATTCTCGTCCCTCAGCCTCCTGAGTAACTGGGATTACAGGCATGCACCACCATGCCTGGCAAATTTTTGTATTGTTAGTAGAAACAGGGTTTCAGCATGTTGGCCAGGCTGGTTTTGAACTCCTGACCTCAGGGTTCTGCCCACCTCGGCCTCCAAAAGTGCTGGGAATTATAGGCGTGAGCCACCACACTTGGCCCCCAGACATAGTTTTGAAATTGGGTTACTTGGCCAGCACGTTGGCTCACACCTGTAATCCCAGAATTTGGAGAGGCAGAGGTGGATGGAACACGAGGTCAGGAGTTTGAGACCAGGCTGACCAACAGAGTGAAACCATGTCTCTACTACGAATACAAAAAATTAGCCAGGAGTGGTAACTGGCACCTGTAATCCCAGCTACTTGGGAGGATAAGGTAGGAGAATTGCCTGAACCTGGGAGGTGGAGGTTGCAGTGAGCCGAGATCACGCCATTGCACTTTACCCCAGGCAACAGTTGGAGACTCCGTCTCAAAAGAAAAAAATTGGATTACTTGCCTACATTCTCTCTGGTTGTAGGGTTCAGGTTGAGATATTCAAGAAACAGCCTATGTTGAGTGTTCCGGAGTGTGCATATTTTACAGTCAAGGAAGAGAAAGACCCCTCATTGTGAGTTTCTTGTGTCAATTCTAGCTGAAAACCAAAGGGTGGCAAACTAGTAGAAGGATAAAAATATGAGGGGCTTGCCAAATAAATATTTTAGCATTATACTCGCTTTGACTATAAACAAAATGTTTTTACCCATTTATAGGTTAAAATCTCAGGATATATACTGAAACACGGAATAATAACTTATTTTTGAAGAAATATTTAACGATATAGTTTCATTCGGGGTCCAAACTGTTGTTCACAAGTGTACCTCTTCCCCTTGCCTTTGTAATGGAAATCATTTTCAAAATCTGCAGTGCTGTGATGAAAAGAAAGATGTGGTTCTTAATGCTTTAGTGTCAACAACTGAATGTTGAATTAATGTCCCTCTCTTTCATTGTCTATTTTCCAGTGGCTTTAGCACTGCAAGAAAGATGAGCCCCTCACAATGTGGAAATGCACGGATGCAAAGCTTCGGGTTTCTCCGCAGGAGCCCCTATCCTTCGGGCTGCACTGAGACTGCCGGCCCTGCCCTGGTCCGACACTTCTTCATCTGCAGGGTCCCTGCATTCTGTAGATTTTCCTCACAATTCTTGTGTTTCTCCTCACAATCCATCCTGAAAGAGGTCACAGGGAGGACATATTACAGCCTGCTTCGATTAACCATCAAAAAGTCCACCCCCACCCCAAATTTATGCATTTGTAAAATAATGCTAAAATATATGCCAACAAGAAGTACAGAACAAAACACGTGGGAACAGCCCAGAAAATTAAGTCTTTATTGCTGTTTCAGAGAAATACCCAGGAGATTGCAGTCAATCTCCCTTCTCAGCAGCTGGGGCTGCCGACAGGAAGTTTTCCTCGTGGTGGACATCGCTTGAGTTGCCCCAAAGCCTTGGCTCCCATGCTCCCTGGAGACCCAGCCCCGCCCCGCGGGGCCGGAAGGCGGATTCCAGCGCCCTCTTCCGGCCATAGTGTTGCAGCGCAGGAGCCTTGGCCTTTTCTGCTTAGCGGTGGATCTGAGTCTGAAGAGCTGAAATTCTCGTTTATATGTTCAGTACTTTTCTTTTGGAAGATCAAATGAAAATAGAGCACGGTACGATTTGCTTTGACGAAAGAGAATTGAAGCAAAGAAGCAACGCCCAAGGACAATATACAAAATGCGATTGATTCCCTGTATGCGAAGGAAGAGGAGCTTGAATAAAAGAACCTGCCGCTATGCATTTGTCAAATCCCACACAATTTACCACATAAATAGTACATCTTATTGTGACTCAGGACTACGGCTTATGTCATATACAATTTTGGGGAAAATGACACTCCCTGGTATAAGGACAGAACACTGACTCAAGGATGTAGCCCATACACAACATGCGTAAAGTTTCTCTCCATTGTTACCTTTCTCAGGACTAAGGGCAGAGCATTGACTGAAGGAGAACTCAGTGGAGAAAACTCACTGGACAGAAACCATATATATGTTGGAATAATCAAAACCCCTGACGTGGCAAGTGGTTCTAGTACGACCGCGCCGCACCGGGAGCTGCCGAAGGATGCAGGGCGCCCGCGCCCGCCGCCGCCGTGCTGTTCTCCAACAGCCACAACACGCCGAAGCTGCGCTTCCAGGCTGAGGACTGGTTCCCCGACCTGAGCAGCCACAGCCACCATATGGCCAAGGTGCAGACCCCGAGCTGAACGCGGAGCTGCCCGCCAAGAACACGGCGAGAGGCTTCACGCTGGACGACGTCATCCAGACAGGTGTGGACAACCCGGGCCACCCATGCGTCATGACCGTGGGCTGCGTGGCGGGCGACGAGGAGTCCTAGGAAACCTTCAAGGATCTCTTCGACTCCATCTTGGAGGACCGGCGTGGCGGCTACAGGCCCAGCGACAAGCACTAGACCGACCTCAACGCCGGCAACCCGCAGGACGGCGACGACCTGGATCCCAACTACGCTCTGAGCTCGTGGGTGCGCACGGGGAGCGCCGCGCCATGGAGAAGCTCGCGGTGGAAGCCCTGGCCAGCCTGGCCGGCGAGCTGGCGGGCGGGTACTGTGTGCTCAAGAGCATGACCCAGGCGGAGCTGCAGCAGCTCATCGCCGACCACTTCCTCTTTGACAAGCCTGTGTCACGCCTGCTGCTGGCCTCGGGCATGGCCCTCCACTGGCCTGACGCCCGTGCCCGCGGTATCTGGCACAATGGCAGTAAGACCTTCCTAGTGTGGGTCAACGAGGAGGACCGCCTTCGGGTCATCTAGACGCCTGGAGCACCTCTGACTGCAGTTCATCTAAGTCAGCCTTTACTCGGCCTGCTCTGTGGTTCACGGTCAGAAGAGCTCGGGCAGCGATTAGAGGACAACCGTTCTCTCCATCAGTTTTCATGCTTTCTCATACAGCCCCTTCTCCATATATAGATACTGGAGATTTTGCCCAGTGGATTCCCTCAAGGTCTCAATTTTATTAAACTTGTCAAGGCTTCCACAGATTGTTTTTCCACTTAGTGAGACTTGTTTCAAAAAATAAATAAATAAATAAATGGGGAAAGAAAGTTAAGTGGCAAATGAGAATGCAAATAGTCCTCCCAGGTGAAGGTGTCCATAGAGACAGGAGATAGGTAGCCTCATTTTGGTCAGTAGCTCACCTGGGACAGTGGAATGTCTTTGTTTGGATAAAAAGGACCTTTCTATACTATGGAGACCTTTCTTTCTTTTTCTTTTCTTTTTTTTTTTTTTGAGACGGAGTTTCGCTCTTGTTATCCAGGCTGGAGTGCAATGGCGCGATCTCGGCTCACCGCAACCTCCACCTCCCGGGTTCAGGCAATTCTCCTGCCTCAGCCTCCCGAGTAGCTGGGATTACAGGCACGCGCCACCACGCCCAGCTAATTTTTGTATTTTTAGTAGAGACAGGGTTTCACCATGTTGACCAGGATGGTCTCAATCTCCTGACCTCGTGATCCACCCGCCTCGGCCTCCCAAAGTGCTGGGATTACAGGCTTGAGCCACCGCGCCCGGCCCTATGGAGACCTTTCTATATAGACAACCAGGAACAGAAGCACACCATATGAGCAGAAGGGCTTTCATAAGAGAACAGAGAGTCCTTAACATTTTCAGTTGAGTTCCCCTGAAGAATGAGAGTGAGCAGTTTAGAATAGAAATAATTATCAAATGAGAACATAAACTACGAATCTATTGGCAACAAAGGAAGTTTAGCAACAACACTCCTTTAGTTTCAGTTAAAGTGATTTATGCTAAACGATAAACCAGTTGGTTTAAATGGTCACAGGGCATTTTGTCTGTGAAACCTCCCTGGACCCCAGTGACTCGTCATAATTAATCAAACCGCACATGTTCTAAACTCACAGGAGCTGTAAAACTTACCGCATGGAGTGTTCGTTTGCTGGACATGTGTCTGTCTATCCACTAAAGTTTGAGCTCCTGTTCCTGGGGTTGAGCAAGGTGAGCCACTTGGTCGTGCCTTCTCCACACCTGGAAAGGTTCAACACAGTAATATGCCACGGACATGAAGGCAGGAAGCCTGGATCTGAGCCTGGATCTCTATTTCTGCAACTAACAGGCGATGTAGGACAGAGATCAATGGGTCTCAGATGCTTCTGTGTTCAGTGATCAACAGTTCTCAAATGTCACCGTGCAGGAGACTTAATTGGAAACGTCATTTTACAAATTTAGATTCTTAGCTTAAGAGATCCCAATTTGAAAGTATTTAAGTGGGGTATGGAGCTCTAATTATTTCAGGCTAGTTACACTGATATTAATTAACCAATATAGTTCTGGAAACAGGGTCTTAAGTGATTTCTAAGGCTGCTTCTAGTTCTAATATTTGAGTGTTCTAAGGATTTGTGGACAGCTGAATATAAATCTTAGACTAATTTTTATGGTTTGACAATTCACAGGGGTGTGTGTGCTCATGTGTGTGCTCACACATCATGAAAAAGTAGAACTATTCCTTTATGCAAAGTTCAATCCGCAAATTGTAATTTTAGATAACTGGTAGTGAGGATCGATTCGTTAACACCAAGTTTGACAGTAAGAGTAGAGGCTGAAGATAGTAAGGCACTGATGTAGAACAACAACAGTGAGGAAAAAGAGGGAAGGGAAATAATTGCATTAAGATTTATAGGGATTAATGAGCAATTTATGCAGATTAATGTCATGAGTGAATTGTGTGACTTATGCAGAAAAGTAAGCATTCCTCAGTAACCCCCTACTTTTAAACTCAATGCCAAGTAAAAGATAACAATATTTTTTCTTTTTTTGAGATGGAGTTTTGCTCTTGTTGCCCAGGCTGGATTGCAATGGTGCAATCTTGGCTCAGTGCAACCTCTGCTTCCCAGGTTCAAGTGATTCTCCTACCCCAGCCTCCTGAGTAGCTGGAATTACAGGCTTGCTACTTGTATATTTAGTAGATATTTTTGTAATTTTTATGTATTTAGTAGAGATGGCATTTCATCATGTTGGTCAGGCTGGTCTCGAACTCCTGACCTCAGGTGATCTACATGCCTCGACTTCCCAAAGTGCTGGAATTACAGGCTTGAGCCACCGTGCCTGGCCAACGATAACAGTATTTTCTAAGATTCAGAATATTAAATGAAGACCAGATTTGGAAACAAACCAATAAATTGCAATAAAGACATTGCCTTTGAAGTGCCTACCAGTCATCCACTTAGTTAAGACCAGCAGCTCATTCAACTTAAACTAGATGCATAAGTAATGGAAGGTTGAAAAGGCACAGAAATAATCACACAAAAGAGATATCACCTTTAAACATATAGGAACAAACGGAGAAAGGTACTCTTGGGCTAGTGCTCAAAATTCTGTTACTCATATGCAGCGAGAGCTTGAACCTATGAGGAGGGGACACAGTACCAATTGCCTGGGTCTCTTAGTGGGGTACACCACGTAAGTCATGCTTAAAATGTTAAGGGAGCAGTGCTTAATAACTGGGGCACAGGCAAGTGAGGCAGAGGCACTTGATCACCAGTGTTCAGACTTCTGAGGAGGAGACATGGCCCAACAGGTGCTTGGATAGACAGGGTGCATAGAAAAGCAGATCGTAGCTCAGGTGGTCCTCTTACAAGCAAGGAAATAAAGCTGGGGTGCTGCTGGTCTTTTTCTGGCATCTTTGTAAGGCTGCTGAGAACGTGGAAAGAATATAAAGCCTGAAGCCTGGAGCCAACCACCTGCCGCTATTGGAATGTTGCTGACAAAAAACGACACGGGAACAAGTGCCTTCATTCCTTGTCTTGTTTTCCACTCTGTTGCTAATGCCTTTCATTAAGGGTGCTAACAAGAAGCACACTGGCCAGGAAGTCTGGCAAATGCAGTTTTCAGAGTCCCAGCACAGCACCACAGAGTAGAGTGAAGCATAAGTCCCAGCACAGCACCCAGAGTAGAGTGAAGCATAAGTCCCAGCACAGCACCCAGAGTAGAGTGAAGCATAAGTCACAAAAGCTGGTAAAGAAGTAGCAGCATGTCATTAGCCCGTAAAGATTGGGAACCGTGAGAATGGAGGAGACGGTTTGGAGGTGACACATATAAGCAGAAGAGAGTGAAACACAGCAATCCCAGCAAAGAGAATTTACAGATTAGGAGTCAGCAAAGAAGATTGAGAATGTGTGCAGAAGACAAGGAGAAATGCCCAGCGCACACATCCTCACGGGCAGATGAGAGAGAAATTAAGATGCAGGAGACTGATCACTTCATAAAATGTTTCAGAAAGGGCCTCAAAGATCAACACTGGTCAGAGGTCACTGGAGTCGGCCCTGGTAATTTATTAAGAGAACAGCTGCTATTAAGTGACTAAGGAGGTACCTGGTACCTTTATACAGAGAAAGTCTAGTAGTATAAGAGCTAAAATCTAAAATCCTCCCCCCTTCTTTCTTCTCCTCATCCTCCTCTCTAAAATCCTCCCTCTCCTCCTCCTCCTCTCCCCACCTCCTCCCTCTTCCCCAATTATCCTTCTCCCTCCTCCTCTCCTCTTCCTCCTCCTCCCCCTCCTCTTCCTCCTTCTCCTCCTCCTCCTCCTTCCTTCTTCCTTCTTCTTTTGAAACAGGGCCTCACTCTGTCATCCAGGCTGGAGTGCAGTGGCACAAGCTTACTGCAGCCTCAACTTCCGGGGCTCAACCCCCCAAGTAACTGGGACTACAGGTGTGAGCCACCACACCTAATTTTTTAGAAATTTTTTTATAGAGATCTGCGGTGGCGGGGGGGGGCGCGGAGGGGGTCTCCCTATGTTGACCAGGCTGGTCTCGAACTCCTGGGCTCTTGGCCTCCCAAAGTGCTGAAATTGCATGAGCCTTTATACCTGGCTTTTAAAGACATTCTACAGGTTGAGAAGGATACCAGCTATGAAAACAGTGGAGACAGGACATGTATATTGCATTTCAAGTCACTTGACGCTGACAGGGAAAAAAGAAGAAACGAGAATGCCTAAATACGCTTAGGTTCTCAAAGCCTGTTTGTTTCATCTCAGACAATGGATAAGGAATTTCTAGGAAATATGCAGAAACTGAGAAAGTTCCTCTGATTGAAACAGATGACTTTACATATTTTCCTCCAGCATAGTTTTCAGAATGAGAAAATTAGCACCATAAGGACAAGTACCAATACCAGAAGATCTCTTGAAAACACGTTTTATTCCTTATTTTAAAACATTTTACAAATTGTCTTGTTCCAGACTTTTTTCTCTTTTATTTACATCTCTACAGGAAGCCAGCTTGATTGATTAGAGAAGGAAATTTTCCTGAGCATTGCGGAGGGGTTTTGCTGCCTCTGTTCTGGGAGGGTGTGCTCTACGTCTTCTATGATGAAATGGTCTGTGATACATACTTTCCTCTGCTCAAAAGCTGGGACTCCAAATTTTGGCAAATCAGGGAAAATCAAGCCTCAGTTTGCCATTGTTATGGCTCTGAAAGGGCCGGGATCGCAGGATCACAACAGAGATTTTAGAAAGTGTCCATTTTTTTTCTTTCTAGTTTTTTTTTTTCCCCCAGTTTGTTTCAGTCTCTTCCTCCGTCTATTTATTCACCTGAACCGCTGAGAAACGTTCCATCTTTGGGGTTGCCTTTTGCTGTTCTGTTCTCTTCCAGCATGCTATTTTGTGAACATGCTAAGGCGACAAGTCCAGCAAGCCCAAAGTCTGAATATAAATGTGACGAAGTCAGTAACTGTGTAATCTTCTTGAGTCTCAGCCTCTTCCTTTGAAATAAGGGTGTTGAGTTAGATGACCTTTGGGGAACTTGCAGCTTCAGTAAACCATGCTTGACTAATTCTCACTGCAAACAGCTAGAATGCAGACGTTGCTCAGTCTACAGCCAACTTGAATTTTGATTTAGGTACATTTCTTTCTAAAACTTGATGTTTTAGATCCAACAAGTAAATGGAAAACACTAAACAATTCCTAACTTACTAAAGAGGGAAAGGAGTACATGACAGTGATAACGCTGAAGCAGCCACAGTGAGCGTCTAGCAGGAATTCCATTTACTGCGAGGTTCGAGCTGCTCACCTTATAGATATCAGAATCTTGGCACAGAGGACCCAATGTCCCACATCTGTTTAAAGACAGAGTTACAACTTTAAACCTCAATTCACCTGAGTGCCAGTCCAACCATTCCACTCCATCTGTTTTATCTATTTTTTCAGTGGCTTTTTTATAAAGTGAAAAAAATGATTAATAGCCCCCGTGTCAGGAACTGAGAGTACAAAGGTCAACAGATAAAGTGCCTGCCTGGAAGAAGTTCACAGCCTAGGAAGGGTGTCTCCCTGTAGCACTGGAACCTGGACTGACACGGCTTCAGATAATCCAAACATTGCAGATCAAAGAGAGACGGTCCAGAGAGATTTGTCCTACTGATATTGCAGCCAGAGAATCTTTACCTCTTTCATTCTTTCAGCTGGTGCTTAGTTTTTAATGCTTCTTTCTGTTTTTGCAGCAAAACGGTGTCAATTCAGCTCTACAGCCCCCAATCTTTACTTCAAAACTAAGACATTCAGCTTCACAGTGACCTTCCAGTCTCTTACAAATCAGTGCTCTATGAATTGCTGTCCTGGCTAAGTAAAGAAAGCAATTTGTGTTTAGTTATCTAGTAATTAGTAACTGGAACATAAAATTACATTGCCTAGGCCAAATTCAGACTTCCTTGTTACTGGCACTCCTAGAAACACTGACTATAAACCTAGAAATTAGAAAAATCAGATGTTATCTGAACAGTTCTATCTGAGCTCAGAACTCTGATACAATATAATCAATGTCTGTATTACGTCAATTAGAAAAAAACAGAAAAGATTTTTACATGTCAAAATCATATCTAGCTTGTACAGAAACAGAATGTTTCTTCCAAGGAAGGTGACGATATACTTTCTGATTTCAATAAACAGTCCTTACCAATGGATTTTTTTCCCATGTCTCCAAATAGTCTTTGATTTATAGAAAAAGTTAAAGATTGTTACATTATAGGCAGACCAATAATAGATTATATGCCTTGGCATATGGTTTTGGAGTCTCACAGTTTTAGGTAGAAAGATAAAAAAAAAACAAACGATGATACGCATCCTTCTCAATTTACCGTGCAAAGAACACCAACAGAATTGTGTATTTAGCTCTGGCAAGCAAATGAGACATAGGCAATGTCCCTTACTCATAACAGAGATTAGGTTGGAGAGAGAAAAAATATGTCAAAACAGGAATCTCTTTCAATTGGTAAGATATATTCTTAGGAAAAAATAGTGGAAGAAGTTGCAGTTAGTCTTAAAAGAAGCAATGTTTATTCTTGGAAATAACAGCTTTTGGGAAGAAACAGGACATATCAGCTGCCATAGATCTGAAATACTATCATGTGGAAGGTATTTTGTTAGTTCCAAGTTAAGGCAAAGACTAATGGAAAGAAATTGCAGGGACTTATACTTGTGCTCAAATTAAGGAGAAACTGTGAAATAGTCCAAAGTTGAACTCAGGATACTGTGAGTTTCAGATCGCTGAAATTTATCAGGCATCTGGACAATCAGCTGACATATATATAAAAATAAACATGTATAGGGTATTCAATACTGAATCAGGGCAGAGAGCAAAAGAAAATATGTAGAAGAACAAATGACAATTAAACAATAGTAAACTCTAACATAGCATAGAGTATGTGCCCAGCACTGCCCAGTTATATTGAAAGATTGTCAAACTGTCCCAAAGCAGTTATTTTTGCCTTCAGACTTTTAGCCACAGAGCCCTTGGGTTACCTGGACACATGAATACTCAGCTAATGCCATCAGCTCCTAGCTTCCTATTTCTATATGTCCACATGAACAAATTTGGAGAAATGAAAAAGGAATGGAATGATGTGAGCTGCTTCTATGTAATCTTGATCATGTTCTGTATTGTCTAACCCTGTCTGTTAGAACATCCTTGGGACCAAATAAAAGGGTCACCTGTTTAGGATGGCAGGGTTGACCTTCAGGCCAAGTCACAACATAACTTGGTGAAAACAAACCCTCTACCCTCACCTAGTCAACTTAGCTATTTTTGGACTTTTACATGAAAAAGAAATAAGGTTTTATATTTTTTCAGTCACTCTATTATTAAGTTTCTTTATTATAATAAGTTAGTTTCTAATTAATGTAAAGTTCATTCATCTTCAAAACAATGCTGTTATTATTATTATTTATAGAAAGGAAAGTAAAACACAGAGTATATAGAGCTTATAAAGATTGTCACTGATATCCAAACTCATACACTTTGGCCTAATAACCTATGTTTATTGCCTTTTATATTGATCTTTAAATTCACTTCTAACTCTGAGATTCTGTGCGATTATGGCGATGGTGGTGGTCCTAATTTGTGCCGAAACTATGCTTATTATTGTAAATCAAATATGTCTGAGATGAGTGTTGTGGACAGGGAGCTATTAGGCATCTACATTTATAGATGGATCTGAATACATTGGAGTACTGATTAAAGTGGATGGAGAAGACAATTTAAAATGCGTTTATCTATCCTGGAGCATTGTCTGACATCTATGAGAAGATACTGAAGGCAGAAAATAGGGACTGATTTTACAACTGAGACTTTCATGGGGTCACTGAAACAATGGGGTCACTCAAACTTTTATAGGGACACTGTTCCTTGGCTCTGATCTTTAGTTCTAGTCTTGCCTGTTTCCAAAGGTGCAATGCGAATGCTACTTCCCAGGAAGCCTTTCGGCATTTCCTAGCTAGAACCAAGTTTCCAGATCTACGGCTTCTCTTTATACTTTGCATTTTTTATGGCACTTGTGAAAACTGTTTCATATTGAAGTTATTAGTGTATCTTCCTGTCTCATTGATATACTTACTCATACATGTTAAATTTATTAAATGTCTATTTACCATTACAGGCAATCTATTTTTAACAACACAGAAATAACTGACTAATAACTTCAAGCAAATTCGGGTCAATATCCATGCTTTAATTATATTTTTGCCTCTTCACTTTACCTACCTTTATTGTAGCGGACAGAACAATTTCTTATAATTGGTTAGCACACATTCAACATCTGTTGGTTTGGTAGGACTACTGAGGACAGAATGTGTAATAAAGAAATATAGAAATTCAGGAGCCATGAAGGAGCAGATAGGGGCTTCATGATGCATGGAGAACCTCTAACAGGAAAGCTTCATAACCGAAGGAACAAGGGGTACTTGAGGAGGCATGGACAAAAACGTTTCTTAGGAACAGAATCATGGTAGGTATTAAGCAAAGAGAGACTCAAAGACTTAAGAGAATAGTGAGATGTTAGTTTAGTGGTTTTAATGGTATAATTTTCAACCAGTGTGTGAAAACCAGAGAGCCTAAAATAATCTATGCATAAGAGATTCGGACCAACAACGCAGACGTGAAAAAAATTAGCTAAGAATATATTAACATAACTTTAATTTAGACTACACAGGCTGTACTTGCCTAAATTAACAAATATGTTTGGCATTTGCCTTGGAATTTTCTTTTTTCATTTTAAAGCAATCACTTTGGAAGATGCTGAAGCTGCATTGCAGATTATAAGAGGAGGAAAGCGATCTAAAGGTCCAAAGCAGTCTGAACTCCTGGGCAGAGCTGTTGGGGAAGTTGACCGGATACTGTTATGGTTGGAGTTGGTCTGGGTCCGTGAGGTCCCACTGTTTTGTGCCTGAGCTCAGGAAAAGATTTTCAGTGACCGGTTTGCCTTGGAAATTTCAACATTGTAAAAGCTGAGCTTTCTTCTCAAAAGACAGATCCTGAGCAGACTGTCATCTCTATCTCTAAAAGAACTTCCCTCTTACCTGGGAAAATGTGAGCAAGAAGAATGAGAGCAGCAAAAATAAAGAAAAATATTCTCATGGCTCCAGGCATCATTGGAGAGCTGATGAAGGAAGTGCAGTAGCTGGAATCAAGCTCTTATCAAGAGGCATTGATTAAAATATGTTCCTCTGCTCTAAAAGGGCTGGAAGTCAACCTCGGTTTGTAATGTTCATTGGGAACATACTGTTTTCCATGCTCCACTGATTAACATGTGGGCTGATGGAGCAGATTTGAACTAAATCACATTTATGGAAGAGAAAGGCAGAGAACTCTGCCTTTCTACCTGGAATATTTTATTCTATGTCTCTGCTTAGATTTCTCTCATTTTTCCTTCAAGTCTTATCTCAAGTATTATCATGTTCATAAGATACATAGCTACCCACATTTTCCTCGTACATGATTTTACATAAAACCTACTTCGTAAAAAAAAAAAATAAACAAAAACCTTCAATTTTACATTCAGGAGTACGTGTGCAGGTTGTTTGTGTTTTGAGACAGGGTCTCGCTCTATTGCATGGAGTGGTGCTGCTTAAAAGGAAAAGGGTTAATCCTCCAAAAATACATAAAAATCATGAGCATGGTTTTATATTACTTAATTGAAAGGAGAAATAGACACTTCTATATTCATAGTAGAAAATGTTTACGCCACTCTCTTGGCAACTGATAGAACACAGAAAAACTAGCAAAGTCATGCATGATCTGAACCATACCCCCATTCCATTGACTAAATCGCTGTTTATAGAACACATCATAACCCAATTGCAAAATACCCATTTTTAAGTACCTATGATGCAGTCATAAAAATAAACCATATGCTAGGCCACAAAACAAATATTCATGTGTTTAAAAACATTTAAATTCTTCAGCGTATATTTCTCACCACAAGGGGATTATACTGGAAATCTATAAAATAAGCTATTTAGGATATTTCCAAGTATGTGGAAATAAAGCAACATAATTCTAGGTTGTGTATGCATCAGAGAATAATGAGAATAATTGGAAAGCATTTCTATATGTCAAATTTTGTGGAACAAGACAAAACACTCACTTAGAAAGCAATTTAGATCCAAATACTTATTGTAGAAAAGAAGAAATGTTTAAATCTATGACTTAAAATTATGTTCGAAGAACCTTAGAAAACAATGTAAGCCCAAGTATACAGAATAAATGAAATAGAGGTTATCAGTACAGATCCAAGAAACATTAAATAACATAAAACTTTTGACGACATGTATATGACAAAGCATTTCACGAGTTAAATAAACTGGAAAAATTCTCCCAAAAATTTAACATACCAACATTGACACAAGAATTAGCAGAAAATATAAATATTTCTGTTCTCCTAAATGAATTAAATATGTTATTAAAAGAAAGATGGCTTCTGCTTAAGATGTAGAAATATGCCAAGAAAATTATCCCAGCTGGGCATGGTGGCTCATGCCTATAATCCTGGCACTTTGGGAGGCCAAGGTGGGTGAATCACCTGAGGTCAGGAGTTCACGACCAGCCTGGCTAACAGGTGAAACCTTTCTCTACTAAAAATACAAAAATTAGCTGGGCATGGTGGCAGGAACCTGTAATCCTAGCTCCTTGGGAGGCTGAGGCAGGAGAATCACTTGAACTCAGGAGGTAGAGGTTCCAGTGAGCCGAGATGGCACCACTACACTCCAGCTTGGGCAACAAGAGTGAAACTCCGTCTCAAAAAAAATTTTTTTTGACCTTTATTTTGTGAAGCTGGATTTTATTTCACAAGGCAAAAGTTGTACAGTCAGCCATTTATGTACCTTTTGTGCTGAACATTTTAAGTTAATCTCTAAGCATTTTCTTTCACAGGTAAATATATCATAAGTACTAGAATCAATGAATGACAATATTTAGGCAAAGCAAGAAATAATGTGAACATAAAAATAATGTATTTGATAGAGTTATTACTTTATTAACATAGACGTGAATGCCACTTCCATTTCTCTATTAATTCTGTGAGAGTTAGTACATACAGATGGATACACAGAACACAGAACAGTTAACGGATCCTAGCTATGGCTCTGAGGAAATAACAGCCTCTTGGGCCTCAATATTTTCAAATATAAATGGGAGCAATAAAATCTCATAAGGTAGTCATGAGTCAGATGAGAGAAGTATGGAAAATATTTCATAAATTATAAGGTACTCCACAAATATATAGTAGTGGTATCTGACTGAGTAGCTACTAACTACACACTCAGGTTTTGATTTTTGTTTTAAAAGGTTATCTCGCCCGGTGCAGTGGCTCACGCCTGTAATCCCAGCACTTTGGGAGGCCGAGGTGGGCAGAGTGCCTGAGCTTAGGAGATCAAGACCAGCCTTGCCAACACAGTGAAACCCCGTCTCTATCAAAAGTACAAAAATTAGCCAGGCATGGTGGCATGTGTATTCCTAGATACTTGGGAGGCTGAAGCAAGAGAATCATTCAACCCGGGTGGTGGACGTTGCAGTGAGCCGAGATCGTGCAGCTGCACTCCAGCCTGGGTGACAGAGCGAGATTCCATCTCAAAAAAAAAAAAGTCATCTTAAAAAATATAAGCAATAAAACAAAAAAGAAGGAAAGAAATGAGAATGATTCTGAGACTCACCGTGTGACTTGGATAAGCCACATAATTTCTCTTGAACGTCTTCCTTGAATACACTTCTAAGGCCAGAAGGGTGCTGGACCACTTTGCCAGATCCTCTGTGGGCAGCAGAGAGAGTTCAGCCCGCAGCTTCCGACGGCCTTCTCAGACTCCAAGCACCCTTTCCCGCATTTTCCCTGACTGAGCTTGCACGACTCACAGACAGCAAACTCACCTGTGCCAAGAAAGAGCTGCTGAGGTCTTTCAGGAACTGTCTAGAAATGGCAAACATGCCAAAATCCACCAAAAAAAGGGGAGAGTTTCTATGTATGATTACAAAGAATATTTTCAAGAACCAGCCCAGATTTTTCAATAAGAGCTCCTGCTTTCTGCAGGAGGGAGTTGGGGAGACTGAATTTTTAAGCAACAGATCATCACAATTCCTACTTTCCAAGTGTTTATAATCTTGCAGGGATCAAAAGTAAACCACAGGCAGACAAAGAGACATACCTACTATAGAACTACAAAAATACATACCTGATACTACTGTGAAGTTTGCTACACAAAAATGGGAGGGGCATATTGTGGTTTTGGAAAGATCCTTGAGGATGGAGTTAAGAAGCTTAGGTTCGAGTCTTGTTTGGGCCTAGTAATTGCCAGGGATCCTCAGCGAGTTCTTAAGATCGGCGTTCTCACTTGTCCAGTGGCCATTCCAGAAGCACCTGACTACATTTTTAAATCAGCTTAGGGATCAAATGGAATGTTATATGCAAATATTTTGGTTATAATAGTAACTACCACATAGGAGTGTTTTGGAGATTACATGACAAAATCCATGTAAAGTTTTTCATAGGATGCCTGGTACACAGGAACCACTCAAGGACTGGTAGCAACCTCATATTTCTCACTTTGAAATTCTTTCTAAACCCTTTTCAACTTTGTTTACAATATTTCTTTCATTTTTGTTTATAATGTGCTTTCTTTCTGTATAAGATGACTTCAAAAAAAAGGGAAGAGATCTGCGGGCTCTTCATTATGAGAAGCTTTCATGCAATGGTGCTGAATTTTCATTGAACTAACCTCACTCTTTAATTTGAGCTTCCTTCAACCAACCTCATGCATGTGTGATGTATGTTACTACCGGACTTAGCAGCAGAGCTTGCAAGAGATGGGCAGGCATGTTCTCAGAGCACTGCTAATTGGCTGGTACAAGACTAAATCTATGACCTCAGTTTAGTGAGCATCAACAGCTAATGGGAAAAGCCACTGAGTCCAATTCTGTATCGCCAAATTACAGTCCAGCCACAAAGATATTTTTCTGTGAAATCAAAAATATCCAAATATTATACTTGGAGCAAGAGAAAGAGAAGAAGATAAGTTAGTGAACTAGTACTTCAGACAATTCTATTTCCACCACTATCTTTGTCCCCTTTTTGTCTCTGGAGATCCAAGAGAACCAACAGAGTCAGAGTTCCTAAGGGAAAATTCATTATACACAAGAGATTTTACTTACCTGATGAAAGGCTGGGAAAAATCAAGTCCTGCCTGGCTCCCTAAATTCAAAACAAAATATGTTTTGAAAATTAACATCAACCCAGGAATTAACACTGTATAAAACATTATTCCCACCTCCATGTGTGACTTGGCGTATGAGAAGACAGGAGATTGCAGAGTTGCAATCTGTATTCTATTTCTCAAGGTCAGCACTCCAGGTAACCAGAAAAACAAATTACAAACAAACAAAAAAATACACTATATGCAGTTTGCTCTTAGAACACGTCGCTGTATACCTAAGAAATTCCCATGACAGGCACCATGGGGTGTTGGCCATTACTTTCCTTTTCAAGGTCAAACATAGAAGAATCAGCAGGGTTTATAATCTGCCCCATCAAAATCCCATCCATTTTTATTTGCCAGATGGCCGTTGAGCCAAAATGAAGAACACGGCAAATACAAAGAAAGACCAGGGGTCATGCAAGGTTCTGCCATAGGCATCCAGGGACCAGAAGCTAGTGACCCCTTTCATCTCTTCCAGCTCCTGTTTTCTGGGAGAAAATAAGAATTCACTCACAAATTCTGCCTCCTTCTCAAGGTTTTGTAGGGATCTAGTATGATTATAATGCAAAAGTGTTCTGGACATGTGGAATGCTTAGAATGAGGCCTGGTACCCTGTAAGAGCTCAGTAAATGTGGACTCTCACTTTCCTAGCTTTCATTTTTATTGTCTACAAGAATTACAGGGAGAAAAGGAGGGGCCGTAATCATTTTGTCAACTTAGCTCTGAGTCCCCTTTCCTGTAAGATATCACGTCACAGACGAAAGTCATAATTACTGCATATTTTAAGTTCATTAAGGACATAGGTATTGACCCAGATGCGTGGCTTATGTCTATGATCACAGCTTTTTGGGAGGCCAAGGCAGGTGGATTGTTTGAGCCCAAGAATTCCAAGATCAGCCTGAGACCTCGTCTCTACAAAATAATTAAAAAAAAAAATCGCTGGACATGGTAGCATGTACTCCCAGCTACTCGGGAGGCTGATGTGGAAGGATGGGCTGAGCCAGGAGTTTAAGGCGGCGGTGAGCCATGAGCATGCCACTGCACTCCAGCCTGGGCAACAGAGCGAGATCCTGTCTTAAAACACAAGACAAAACATGGGTATGAAAAGCAATATTGATACCACTATCTTCCCCTCAAACAAGTCCTGCTTATTCCTTCCCTGTTGCCTGTATTTTTATATGATGTTCTGTCCTTCATTTCTGTAATGTAAAGTAGAAAAATTTTAAAATGTAGACTACGAAGCATATGACCTCGGATAGGTTACTCAATTTGTTGAACCTCAGTTTCCTAACCCTTACAATAAAGGTGTAATTACGGTACTTAGCCACAGAGTATTTGAGAGGATTGACTGAGATAAGGTATATAAAGTGCTTAGCAGAGTTCCTGGCTACTACCACTAGTCCTAACGCACCTTTCTCTCTATTCAGCCTTGAGCCCAAGTTTTCTGTAAACTCTTTTTCAAGTCCACAAATTCATCATGAACCTTTTCTGGCCCATGCAGGAAGGCACACGGTTTTAGGTTGCTGCTGTGGCTTGCAAAGAATTCAGATTCAGAATCCAAGCTAATGCCTTTTTATATAGGGGATAGGGCTGAGCCTCCAGACTTTCAGCTTTTAGGTATTTTATATAGCCTGCATCAGGGCCTGCCTCCTGGGCAGATGGCCAATGCAGTCACAGCTCCCTGCCTCAGTTTGGGGTTTCATGCTCTGCAGTCACTGTGTTGAAAGTCGTAGTAACTTTACCTCTGAATAGATGCATTGTAAATCAAGTCTGATGGGACAGTGGAGCATGCTCTGGGACTTTGTAAGCACGGCTTATGTGCACTCCAGACTCCCTTCCCCTCTTAACCTTCCTGGGAGGATTCTTAGCCACCTATTCCCCACTTTTGGTACCCTGGGCCCCACTTGGCCTCCCCCTTGATAACCCCTTGCAGCAGCCATCCACCCCACAGGGACCTAGGTGTGAATATGCAGAAGTGGGGAGGTGAGTGTCTAAGCCTTGAGTGTCTAGGGCGAGGCATGATGGTTACCAGCCCCTTGCTGTGCCAACAGTGCCGTGGTACAGGTGGGCAGCATGGCAGGACCAAGCAAGAAAAGCACGCAATATACAGCAAGAGTCACGTTTTTAAACAAATATATGCTTAGGTCAAGCCTTTTGCCAAGTTTACAAAGCTCAAAAAGATCGAATCTGGAATTCAGATTCCACCTCACTGTGGTGCATCAGCTCTTAACTGAAGCATTGAGACATCCTATGATTACTCTCATTTTACATATGGGTAAACCAAAGCTATTCAGGAGCACAGTCAGGATTAGAAACCAAACTGCCAGACTCCAGATTTTTAAATGTTTTCTGTGTCTGCCCTACTCTGTCCTCCCTTCATCCCCACGTTCCTTCTTGAAAACTTTCCAGAGTCAGAAAAACGATGAGCTGTCAGCTGAGTGACACCCACTGAGGGTGGCTGGGCTCTGTGCAGCAGAGCATGGAAATCCTCTCGTCTCTGATAAGCCTCACTGATCGAGATGCTACTGGTCTGGAGAAATCTATCAATGTGGGTGTTTGCTGCTCTCCCAGTCATGAGGAAATTCCTCTTTCTCTTTGCTGTGTTCTTCTTTCTGACCCCAGGTAAAATTCGCATCTTTACAGGGAAGGTGATCAGAGCTGATGTCCCAGAGAAAGGGTACCCTTCAGTGAATGCCTGGGCATGATCAACCCATGTGCTACAAGAGGTGATATCCCCCTCAGGCCTCTTCTGTAATTGCTTTGCATTTCACGCTGTTACCGAGGAAGGGCTGGCACAGCTTGGAAAGAATAAAGGAAGGCCGGGAAACATGCCTTCTGGCATCCAATCTCATGCTCAATAACAAAAACAAAAATGGAAAAAAATTAAAAACAAGGATGGCAGTCTACGAACCTTTTAAAATGTAGCTTTGGTAGAGCTTGAGACAGGTAAGGAGGAGGGACAGGTAAGGACTGGAGCTTAGAGACACCTCTGCGTTCATGCCAGTCATGGCAACAGGTAAAGTAGCATAAGTCGGACTGTCATTTCCTAATCACATATCACCAAGCCACGTGCTGTGATGAGACGTTCAGAAAATGCATCCAGTCTTCCAGTGCCAGCGCCTTTAAGAAAAACTCTGTCCTGCTTCTAATTTAATGGTAGTTAGAAAAAATCTTTGTGGTTTTGGAGGTCCGTTTTACAAATATTATTACAGATGCAGAAATTGTGCCTCAGATGGGCTAAGTGCTTCTCAGAGTCATACAGGTAACCAAAACAAAGTCAGGGGAGGAGCCCAGCAGTGAGAGGCCTTCAAGATGCCCTTCCCATACCAAAACTCTCTGGACTTGCTCCTGCTCCCGCAAACTTCCAATTGCTGCAGTTGTATCCTCTCCAAAAGTAAGGCATCCTACTAGGTTCATGACAGCCTTAGAGAGCTGAAGAAAGGGGTTCTCAGAGCCCACAGTAAGCCCCAACTTGTGCCAGATGCCAGTGATATGTGATCCCATGTGTAATGTGCCAATTTTCACATCCGCTGTTCATAGCTCTGGTCTGTTTTATGACAAGCCTGTAGAGTAGATTCTGTGTCAGGACACGAGGATCTAGGACTCAAAGTGACTCATTCTGTATTCAGGCCACTGGCTTTGATGTGCACACTGGGAATTGGCCAGAGGTATCTTTGTCAGATGACTCATTCTTATTACATAGTTAGTCAAAACAATAGTTGTTTATACACTATAAAATTATCTATTAGATAATGCTATGTTATACAATTATAGATAATTTACTATATTCAATTATAGATCATTATTAGCTATAATAACATAATTATTAATCTAATAATTATCTATTAGATATACTGCCATATAATACTACACTATGATAGTATTTAGAGAAAATCTTTGTGGTTTAGTATGGAATTATAGTATAGCATAATATATACTATAATAATACACTAGAATTATACTCATTATCTATTAGATAATACTATCATTGTACAATTATAATTATTTACTATAACTATATAATAGATAATTATCTATAATTTATAATTAGATAATCCAATACTTATCTATTAGATATACTGTAGTATAATACTATACTATGATAGTATTTAGAGGAAATCTTTTTGGCTTAGAAGAGTATTATAGTATAGCATAGTATATACTATAATAATACATATATGCTAGCATTATACTAATTATTAGATAAAACTATAATTATACAATTATAATTTACTATAATTATATTATAATTGTATAATTAGATAATCTAATAATTATCTATTAGATATACTGTAGTATAATACTATACTATGATAGTATTTAGAGGAAATCTTTTTGGCTTAGTAGAGTATTATAGTATAGCATAGTATGTACTATAATAATATACCAGTATATTGTAATATACTATACTATATTATACTAGTATGTTATTAACACTAGCATAATATAGTCGAGGAGGGGCTGTCACAGGTTTGAAAGAATAAAGGAAGGCCAGGAAACATGCCTTTTGGTATCATGCTAACAAAAACAAAAATTGGAAAAAAATTAATAAAGGAAGTATTATTATATACTAGTACATAGTACGCATAATACACACTGTAATACTAGTACCTGATCATGATAGTATAGTAATATAGTATATACTAGAATACTAGTATTTTTATAGTGTACATATGCTATACTGTAATGCTATACTAAATTAAAAGGAGCTTCTGTGAGTCCTATACTATAGTCCATGGTACAGTATTGTATTAGTATCTGCCCAGGGCAGAGAGAACATAGACCCCCACCAGTGAAAGCCAGAGTTCATCGAACTTTGAAATAGTGGAGTATTTTCACTTATGAACTGATGTGCTGATCCTGGATAATGATTAGTGTATATGCTGGCACTAATCCATCTGGCTATACGTTTTATGTAGATGTGAATTTTATGTTTACATTTATGTTAACATTAAATGCAATCTCTGTACATCTGATGCATTCATTATGTGTACCCAAATTGGGCTACTCTAAAATGTTGATCCTGTTAAGATGCACTATCTGTCCTTAACTTGAAGCAGGCTGCTCTTGGGACTGCTACTGATAAAGCCCTGAGATGGGAAGTGGAATTCTATGCCAACTGACCTGAGAAAGTCTTAGAAAAACATTCCCAACATGCTACACCCTCCTGCTCTAAAGCTCGAGCTTTCCACAGTCCATGCTTTGGTGGAGTATGGAGGAGAAATCAGGGTGAGCCTTCCAAGCAAGTCTCTATCTACCAGAGTAAGCTTGTTTTCTTTTTATACTTTTATCCCTTCCTTTGCTCTGGTCTGGAGCCATCTCCTCAGTCTCAGCTCTTGCTCTGCTCTCACCAAGTAGCAACCTCTGACAGTGCATCGGGGAAATTAGTAGCCTCTGGGGGTGTTTATGGGAACAAGCTGATAATTACCCCCAACAGATTTTGATCAAACAACCCTAGCTTCTGTTTCCCAAAGCTCCTACGCAGCTTGGTCTCAAATGCTGGAACACAAATCTATTCCTTCTGGTATTTCATCCTGTGTGACCAGAAGACAGAAATATCAGATAAAAAACAGGTTCCCTGCCATCTCTTCTACTGGTAGGGTATGGCACTATGACCGCTTGTGAAGAAATCTTCACCAACTAGTCATACAACTGTATCCGGTAAACAGATATGTCTGAAAAGTGAATTAATCCAAATGGCTCCTTCCCTTGTGTAACCAAGAATGCAGTTTTTGATGAGAGATGCCATAGACTTAAAGGGACATGCGTGGGTTATTGTAAGAAAAATGAAGAAATTATCGCCCTCTGCCAGAAGTCTCTGAAATGCTGTCTGACCATCCAGCCATGTGGGAAGATTAGAGAAGATTAATTCAGAAGATTTAGGTTTCCAGAGAAGCACACATGATCTACCTCCTTTTTATTCTTGCTTCTGCTGTAAGCAGACACTTTAATAAAAATAAATGACTGTCTTTGCTCAGTTTGTTAAGTGTTTCATTTAGAAAGGAGAACATGACTACCTGACCTTGATGGTCCCTCCATCCTGGCTTATTTTTCTATAATTCTGTGGAAAAGAAATTGTCCCAAAGCCATCTGAAATTTTTCTTAAAAGGGAAGTAGACGAGACTAGAAGTCAACAAATCTCTAGCTTGTACTCAGTCACTTGGCCTTTGCTAACCAATTGAGATGAAAGAAGTAAGCAAAATGTAAGAAAGAAAGGGAGGTAGAAAGATGAATAGATAGAGAAACGAACATACTTCTTTTAAAGGTTTTACCATTATGCCATCTGTCCATGTAAATGAGCATGCATTTAGATGAATAGTTAAGTTAATGACAAATTGATGGATAGGCAGTCCATTTATCAAGGCCTTTTATGTGTCACACACATACCCCCGTATAAATTAATCATCATTACTCCATGTTTTTAAGTGGAGCTAGTTAAATATTTCTGAAGGACTCATTCTCTACATATAAGCCTGAGATAAAACCTACTAATGGGCAAGGGGATCATAAATATGACTCTCAGTAACTCCAGTGACCTAGATTCTGTTTCTAAAATCACTGCCTACTATTTTCCTGGGAACGGGCTAACTGACAAGTTACCTTCTGTTCCAAGCCTCAAAATTACTGTTATGGTGGGAATGTGTTCTTCCAAAACGAATGCTGAAGCCTAATCCCCACTGGGATTAGAGGTGATTAACAGGTGAGGCCTTTGGGGAGGTGATTAAGTCTTGAGGGCACCGCCCTCATGAATGGAAATGGCACCCTTAGGAAAGAGGTTGAAGGAAGCTGACTTGCTCTTCTACCACGTGAGGACTCAGTGCCTGTCTCTTCTGCCACGTGAAGGCTGAGCAACAGCTGCTATCTTGGAAGCAGAAACTGGGCCCTCAAATATAACAAATCTTCAGGGGCTTTCCAGCCCCTAAAACTGTAAGTAAT
Organism: Callithrix jacchus; assembly: GCF_049354715.1. Lineage (NCBI taxonomy): Eukaryota > Metazoa > Chordata > Mammalia > Primates > Cebidae > Callithrix > Callithrix jacchus. The sequence goes on along the minus strand of NC_133514.1, from coordinate 10,026,290 downwards.
AAATGTCTGTTGGTTGCAAATCACCCAGTATAAGATATTTAATTATAGCAGCATACGTGGACTGAGACAATTACTTAGTTTAAGTAAGAATTTCCTGTCGTGTTCCCAATGCTTAAGACTCAGTTTTGGTTTCCTGCTGTGTCCGAAATCTTGCCTTACCTCCCATTAAATTTTTCAAAGTCGACAGATTTAATTCTATTAGAATCAATAATCCTTTTATGACAAGGATGTTTTAGTTATACCTTCTGTTTTGAGATAATTGTAGATTTCTATACCATTGCAAAAAATGATAAAAATACAGAGAGATACCCAGATCTTTTACTCTGTTTTCCTCAATAGTGACATCTTTGTAAAACCACATGTCACAACCAGGATACTGACACTGGCACATCACATTCCCATCAGCAGGACGACGTCTCCTGTTACCCTTTCAGAGCCAGTCCCTCTTCCCCACAACCTCCACCTCCTTCCTAACTCCTGTATAAGCGATTTGTTCTCCATTTCTACAATTTTGTCCTTTTAGGGATGCCATATAAATGGAATGTATGTAACCTTATTAGATTGGCTTTTTTTTCAGTCAGTATAACTTTCTGGGGATTCCCTCCAAGTTGTTGCATGTCTCAATAGCTCTTTCTTATTGCTGGGCAGTATTCCATGATATGGATGAACCACAGTTTGTTTAATCACTACCCAGTCGTAGGGCATCTCTCTTTCTCTCTCTCTCTCTCTCTCTCTCTTTCTCTCTCTCTCTCCGTCCCTCCCTCCCCTACTTCATCACCTCCCGTTCTCCTCTCTCCCTCTCCTCCACTTTCTCTTTTTCATAGGGGTGTCTATTTGTTCAAGCACCATTTATTGAGAAGACCGTCCTTTCTCCGTTACGTTACCTTTGCTTCCTTAATAGACAACAGTTGCTTTGGTCTTTTCTGAGCTCTCCATTCTGTTCCATTGACCTATTTGATCTGTCTGTTTATTGCCTCACCGCTCCCTCACTGCCTTCATCATTGCAGTTTCATAGTGAGTCTTGATTTAAGGTAGTGTAAGTTCACTGTATTAATCCATTTTCACACTGCTATAAAGAAGTATCCAAGATGGAGTAATTTATAAAGAAAAAGAGGTTTAATGGACTTATGGTTCCACATGGCTGGGGAGGCCTCACAATCGTGGCAGAAGTTGAAAAGGAGCAAAGTTTTGTCTTACATGGTGACAGACAAGACAGCATGTAGAGGGGAACTGCCCTTTATAAAAGCATCAGATCTTCTGAGGCTTATTCATTATCCTGAGACCAGCACAGAGAAAACCCACCCCCATGATTCAATTACCTCCCACTGGGTTCCTCCCATGACATGTGGGGATTATGGGAGCAAAATCCAAGATGAGATTTGGGTGAGGACACAACCAAACCATATCATCCACCAACATTGTTCTTTTCAGTACTGTGTTGACAATCCTAGGTCTTTTGAATCGATTTGGAAATATCGACAACATAGCTTTTTTAAAGTTTGATTGAGATAATATTTAATCTATAGATCAAGTTATAGATAATTGACATGTTAATGTTAAATTCTGCAATATATAAACACAGAATATTTCTCTTGTTAAAATAATTAAACAAGACACCATTAGACTGAGAGAGCTTCAGTGCCCTTGGTTTTTACATAAGCAAACTGAAACCCAACTTAGTTTGAATGGTAAAAGAAAACTATAACCAATCAGAAACCACCAATGAAACTCTAACAAGGGATTGTCCATTGGAATGATTTGAATAAGGCTCCTACTCCCCTGTAACCAATTAGATGTTCTGTTTGCCCTGCTTCCATTTTCACCTTATAAAAGCCTTTTTCTCCTGCCTCTTTGCCTGAGCCCCAATACACTTGTCATTTGGAGCCTGCCCGATTCTTAAATTGATATCTGCTCAAAATAAAACTTTAAGATTCTTATGCATGTAAGTTTTTTTGTGTGTGTGTTTTTTAATAGTTCTGGTGTCAGAAGAGGGATCCAAAGAAGCCCTGATGATGGTTCCTGGGACAATGAGAACCAGGTGTAGTTACTAGCTGAGCCCATTATACTCACTGCTTTCTCTTTGTGTCTGGATCCAACAGAAATTGGACTGGGTCCAACAGTAGATCTTAAGTAGGCAAGGTTCGGGGAAGACAAAGAATCATGAGCTCATCTGTATTCAAGTAGTCGGAAACCTCTCCCTCTGGGACTGTAGCTACGTTAGGATTTCTTTTGAAGTTTTGTTATTCAGTCCCTGTATGTGAATTCCTTTTTCTCTGAAGAGCTGCTGAATGTTTATTATCATCAGAATTTTTCAATTTTCTTCAGAATGCTGAGCACAGAGATTACCTTGAATATCGGCTGACATTTTTTTCCCTTGAGGCTCATCATCAAAAATTACTAAAGTCTAAAATGTGGCAGGCTAGGAGAGTCCCACAGGTCCTGCACATTGGTGAGGAGAGATTCCAACAGCCTCCACCTGCTGCACATTTGCAACCTGCAGGAGGATTGCCATGGCCACCGCTCTCATCCTGGCTGCTTCCAGTCGGTGAATGAGCACAATGTGGACTAGAGCTGGGCCATGTCTGCCAGTGGAGGACAGTCTTTGTGCTGGGGTCCCCCACTGGCAATGCTGACATTTTCTGCACTGCAGTCTGAGGCTACCCTCACTCCAAACCTTTTCACAGGTGTCAACTGGCATCACAGTTGAAGACTTTCCCTACTCAATCTTGTTCAGTCTCCCCTGCATATTTTTTTTTGTTTTTCAGAGACAGGGTCTTGCTCAGTTACCTGCACTGGAGTGCAGTAGTGCCACTGTGGCTCACTGCAACCTCAAATTCCTGAGCTCACAAGACCCTCTTGCCTCAGCCTTCCAAGTAGCTGGGACTACAGGGACACACCACCATTCCTTGCTAATTTTCTTTTTCTTTAGAGATGGGAGTCTCTCTATGTTGCGCATGATGGACTCAAACCCCTGAGCTAAAATGATCCCCCTCCCAAGGTGCTGGGATTACAGGTGTGAGCCACTGCACTGGGCCTTGCTTTATCCTTCACAGGCATTTCCCAATAAATTTATTTCCTTTCTAAAGCCCACTGATACATGGCCCATGGAGCGCCCAAACTGGCACATTTTGTGACTTCTGATCTTCTATTCTGTTACTGTATCAGGAGCCCTGGTTTTCCATCACATTCTCCCCTAAGTGAGAGCTCCGGGGAAGACACACTGACTGTGGATTTTGCTTAGGATGTGCGAGCAAAGTGTGTCTGTCAGGCTTTGTCTAACCTGTGTTCTAAAATAAGGGGAGCTTATTCCAGAATGTCAACTTCCAAGATTGGACATTTTTGCTTTCTCTAAAATACTTCACTTTAGAGAAATGAAGAACATTTTTCTTAAAATAAAATTATCTGGTGTTTTCTCTATGAGTGAATGCCAGGAGTGTATGCTCTGTATGTTTTGCTGGGGATGGGGTTGGTGTTAAATCCAGGGAGCATATACCCTGGGGTGAGGGCAGGGCGTGTGCTCTCTGGAAAGGTAAAGAGGAAGGTTATGTTTCATTTGGAGCCATTGTTAGGAATGCAGCATTCCCACAAATCCTCTCCTTTTAACCTCTCTTCTCACTCTTGCCCTCCTTTTCACCTGAGCCCCAAGTCAGCCTGACGCTTTGTGGTGACACATCCCACCCCTGGACAAGGCCCACCATCAAGTATTCCTTAGTGTCATCCTCATCCTACACCCTATCACAGAAATGTGCTGGTGACCCCCCTACCCCAGGCATTTATGACCTCCCCACGCCCCACGCAGTTCTTCTCTTCTACACTGTATAGTTCTTTCTATATATTGACTTCAGAGTGGTCTTGGGGGTGACGGACTTCAATTCCATTTCCCATGCCACCATTTCAACAAGAATCTCCTGACTCAAACTTACCTACAGCAATTCAATGCCAGTTTAACTGAAACGGAACAGAAAGTCCTCTCACCAGAATCAAGGAATGTCAAGGCTGGAAGGTATCTTAGAGATCATCTGATCCAATTCTTGCTTCAGAAATGGTTCAGGGAAGCAAGTGAAGTGACTGGGGCTTCACCTATGATAATCCTCTCTCCCCACCCTCAACATTGCCCTGCTGGCATCTCTGTTGCCCAACACCTCCCCCGACACACACTGTGTCTTGGCGAGTGTCCACCAGGGAAGGCTGCCTTTTGATAAGCCTCAGTAATCAGGAGCAGCCTCTGCCCGTAAATACACCTGCCCCGCTCCTGCCTGGGGTGATTCCCTCGCCTTGCATCTGCTTCTCACTGGCAGCCCTGGCATTATGCAGAGACTTATACTGCTGCTCTTAACCATTTCCCTTCTACTAGATCGAGATCTTCCAGGTAAAGAGAGACTCTCAGCTGGAAATATATACAGTTTCTGGGGATGACAGGTAGCCAAAAACAAAAAACAAAAAAACGTTTGATTTAGAAAATTCCTGAAGGACAGAGTAACCTCCAATCTCAGGCTTTTTCTCTTGCTCTCATTGGGTCTGTTAGTAAAATGCAGTACGTGGCAGTCCTTATATGCACCTTATGGAAAGCAGGCTTACTAGCTCAAGGAGAAAAAAAAAAATGTAGGAATCAGGAGTCCTAGATATCACTGACCCCCAGGCCATATGCGGTGACAATTGCTCTTGGAATCCGGGGAGATGAGGACTCGCTAGCCATGCTGATGCATTGCAGGGCAGCGGCAGCGGTTCACTGCTGGTTTTGTAGAATGAGATGCTGTCCTCCATCCTCCTCTTCTGAACAGCCTTACTCTGCACAGAAAGGGCGCCTACTCCTCCTCCTCAATTTTGCAACTTTTCATATCACGTCAGATGATTAGGATTCAAAGGGATGCAGTGATTTCAGTAGGCAAGAACATTATTGACAACACGAATAGCAGGTGCCTTTGAACTCTGCTGAGGAAATTTTGAAGTTAGACTGAGAGGTCAGCAATCTTCTGACTCCTGTGTTATTCTCTATCCCTAGAAGCATATGTTTCTTAATATATTTGGAATGGACAGGAGAGAGCGCCTAATCTACTTTCCTTCTTTTACAAGCTGACCATCATCCTCCACAGTATAGTGAGAGAAAGTAAGAGTTTTAGAGTTGCTTCACAAGTCTAGCAGAGCTGGGATGAAATCAATTGTTTTGACTCATAGAAGCTGTCGGATCTTCTTTTCCAAGCTGCTCAGTTGATTTTCTGGGGTTTTGACAGATGCCCAGCACCCACCTTTTTCCTCTTCCAGGCTGTGTCTCTGCTGTGATTCAGAAAGGTTGTTTTGTTTTTTCCAGAGGGTACCTGTTTAGCTTAACTCTTCCTTGTTCTTTCTTCCCGTCTCATTTCCCAAAGACTCTTCTATGAAATTCTCCTATCAGCATGTTCCAGGTCTGTCAAAACATGACAGCAATCAAAGAACAGGTTTTCTTCAACCTATGATCCCAGGACAAAGAACTTGTTGGGATGGAAATCCTTGGTAAGGGAACCCTCCAGATCCCGGAGAATGTACCACAGAGCTGGCTGCCGTTACCCGCACTTGGCTGCTGAGGTCAGACTGGCCTCCTTAGTTGAATTCTGAGAAAGTTCCTTAGCAGGAAGAGGATTTTGGGAGGGAAGTGGCAGAAGCGGGTGAGGCTGAATGGCATGCACTGGCCACCTCATCTCCTGCCACCCCTGCTTCGGGCAAGTCTGGCTGTCATACACTGTCAGCCGCTCAGATACCCACGGGGCTGGGGATGCGTGCTGTAAAACAAAAATAAAACTCTAAGCCCCTCCCCAACCATCTACATAGACTCCTTCCTCAACCAGGGCTCTTTTTTTTGAGACGAAGTTTCACTCTTGTTACCCAGGCTGGAGTGCAATGGCGCGATCTCGGCTCACCGCAACCTCCGCCTCCTGGGTTCAGGCAATTCTCCTGCCTCAGCCTCCTGAGTAGCTGGGATTACAGGCACGCACCACCATGCCCAGCTAATTTTTTGTATTTTTAGTAGAGACGGGGTTTCACCATGTTGACCAGGATGGTCTTGATCTCTTGACCTTGTGATCCACCCGCCTGGGCCTCCCAAAGTGCTGGGATTACAGGCGTGAGCCACCGCTCCCAGCCTTAACCAGGGCTCTTAAAATATAATCGGAAAGACTGGTTCAGGCCATGAAAGGAAGGGGGACGGACATGCCTCGGTACCCTCTCCAGCATAACATCAACACAAAGTCTGATAAGAAATATTTTACAGCCTGTTCTCTCTGAAACCTGCCAGCCTAAAGCTTCAACTGCATGACACAACTTTGGTCTCCATAGCACAACCTGTTATTACAACCCAAACATTCCTTTCTATTGATCCTAGGTCCTAAGATAAACTCAAGTTAGAGTTGTCCCACCTTTCTGGACCAAACCACTGTAAACTGTCCAGGTGCGGTGGGTCCCACCTGTAATCTCAGCATTTTGGGAGGCTGAGGCTAGTGGATCACTTGAGGTCAGGAGTTTGAAACTGGCTGGCCAACAATCTCTAAGCCAACGAAAAATACAAAAATTAGCTGGGTGTGTTGGCAGGCATCTGTAATTCCAGCTACTTGGGAGGCTGAGGCAGGAGAATCGCTTAAACCTGAGGTAGAGGTTGCAGTGAACCTAGATCACACCACTGCCCTGCAGCCTGAGCAAAAAAGGGAGATTCTGTCTCAAAAAAAAAAAAGTAAACCTTACATGTATTGATTGATGTTTACGTCTCCCTAAAATGTATAAAAGCAAGCAAGCTGTACCCCAACCACCTTGGGCGCATGAACTCAGGACCTCCTGAGGTTGTGTCTCAGGCACATCCTCAACTTTGGCAAAATAAACTTTCTAAATTAACTAATACCTGAGACCTGGGTCTACAGATCAGAGGAGGCGAATTGCTTATGAAAGAAAGAAACTAGTGTAATTTAGTCTACCCTGGAAGGTATTTATTGCTCAGGATGTATTTATTATTCAGCCTCCGTGTATAGATTGTATTCTCCCTTTTGCATTCTGCTTACTCAGACTATAAGGCATACCAACTAGGTGTTTATTTCAGCTTTGACAGTTAAGTTGCTGTGTGACCTCAGGTTAGTCACTTTCCTTCTCTGAGCCTTAACTCTCATCTCTGAAGAGATGGCCTGTGAGGGCTTGCTTGAAACTGACAGTCTAACATTTTAAAGTTTGTATTCTCTTCCTGGACTATTCTACTTCTTCCCTAAGCTAAGCTTCATTTTCCCTGAGCTAGCACGGCACCCTCCTTTTCCTCCTCTGACTCCAGGTTGTAAAGTGGCCTGCCACAGACATGTCAGAAGCCACGTGTCCGCTACCTGACCTCCACATACTCGCTTAGTGTGACCGACATTGCAGCTCGCCTCACTCCTTTCCTCATTGCCTTGTACTGTGACCACAAGGGCTTGCTTTTGAATGAAGGTTACAGCAAAACAGGCTTTCCTCATCACCCACTGTGGGGCCATTCCAAACACAAACCTCTTCAATATCCTATCAAGCCCATGAATTGGTCAAACTGCCTTTTAGTCCTCACCTGCATCCAGGACAAAGAACCCTGACACCTAAGCATCCGAAATAGGAGGCTTCTCTTTACCAGAACGAAGGAAAGACGTAAAACCCTGGTGCAAGAATTAGCAGCCTGTTTCCGTTCCCCTGCCCTTCTGCTTTGTGGAAAATGAACAAATGCGACAGGGGAGAAGGACTCAGGGCTGAGGTGAAATTAGGACCTTGGGCCCCGACCTCTGCAAAGAGGACCACTTGCAGTCCTGACTCTCCTCTTCCCACTATTCCCCGGATACAGTCCCCCAAGCCTGGCTCCTGCTGAGTTTGCTAGAGAACCTCACACAAAGCTCTCTCCAGCGGGGCTCTCTCAGTCCACCTAATACTCTCCTCCCTAATATATAGGGCCTTGCTTCTGGGCCTTCCTGGTATCTCTGTCAGAGGCTACCAGCATGACATGTGAGATACTGAGCTTTACAAAGCTGCTTTCAGCCTCAGAGAGCACACTCTGAGACTGAGAAAACAAATCAATGTCTCCTGAAAACTGCTCTGGGCCAAGGGCCAAACAACCAGGATTCTGCTTCTTTCTTATTTCCTCTGCTCTGCTTGCAACCACTCTAGTTTATTCTGGTCTAGTCTATCCAATCATTTACTCACCAGGTCCTTACTGGGCACAGGCTATGTTCCAGGTACAAGTTACACAATGGTGAGCAACATGACGTCGGCCTGAGGGTCAATAGCAAATTTCTCTCTCTCTCTCTCTCTATATATATATATATACACACACACACACACACACCCACACACACACATACATATCAATATCTACATATCTCTCTCTATTATATATAGTAGAGTGTGTATATATATATACACACAAATACTAGTATCTCTCTATCTCTCTCAGTATATATACTCTATATAGTAATATATATTACACAGTGTCATATCCTGCTATCTAGTGAGAAGTGAACCGGACAGAATGTATATATATATATATATATATATATATATATAGAGAGAGAGAGAGAGAGAGAGAGAGAGAGTACATTCAGAGTATCTCTCTCTATGTAGTTATATATATGTATATAAATAAAACTACAACTTGGGATAGGTGGTATAAAAGAGTAACAAATGCATAGGGAGAAAAAATAGTTTTGGGGCATTTAAATACATGAAGAGGACAGAGAAAGGTTTGACCTTAAGGTTGAGATGTAAAAGTTCAAAGAATCCACTCACGGGAGGGAAGAAAAACCTTCCGGGCAGAGGGACAGTGCACGTGAAGGTACCAGGATAGCAAAGAGTAAGCTCACAGGGAACAGAAGGGAGGCCGGCAAGGTACAGAGTGAGAGCCACAGTGGAACAGCATGAGTTTGAAAAAAGTGGCACAAGATCAGATCAAGATTGCTTTGGAGACCCAGTAAGGGGCTTGGTTAGATTTCATCAAAAAGCGATAGTAAACTATTGCGGGGATTTTGAAAACAGGTGTGACATGGACTGATGTATATTTTCAAATAAAATCCATGCTGGTTGGGAACCAAGGGTCAAGTCAATCGTCTAGGAAAGTGGAGGACGGGGGTGCATGCACTAGCATTCTCTGTCTCCCTCTGAAAACACCTTCTGCCAAAGCCTTGCCTCTTGGTGCCAGTACACAATTAATCACAGTGCTGTATCCTGTTATCTAGTGAGAAGTGAGTTTGAACTGGACAGAGTATGTGGTTATGGGACTGCCCGCTGCCGGAAGAAATGTCAAAACCAAGAATACAAAATTGGAAGATGCCTCAACACCTATGCATGCTGTTTGAAGAAATGGGACGAGAGCTTACTGAATTTTACCAAACACTGAAGCGCAGTAGTGCTGGTCCCTAGAGTCACTGGAAGCAGGACCTCGGTGACTTTTCTTCCCGAGGCTTCGCGGCACCCAGTGCAACCACGGATCCTTATGAAACGAGGTTTGCTGAGCTTCCCCTCAATGCGAAGCCAAGCCTGTATCGAAGAATACAGGCTGGAAAGCCACCTCTGGTTGTGATAATGGAGGACAGCAATGCAGATTAAGCATGAGTTTCAGTGCTTTACCAGTTGAACAAAAAAATACGTCTACCTAATCAGCTGTAAACCTAAGAAAAACATCATTTTTATCCTAATACTGGCTTTCTTTTCCGATCAAAAGTTTTACTCAACAGTTACGTATGTCTTTTTTAAATTAAAATGGAAATTAAATCAATGTTTAGTGTGTCGTGTTTGGAATACACTGTGTTTACAAACATCGACCTCTGTGGAGAAAAACAAGAGGTGATGTGTGATGACAAGCTTGGGAACCCATTGGAACCTAAGGGGTTGATCAAGTGGGTGTCTGTGGAGACTCCCATCCAGCAGAGGGCAGCAGAGAGCAGCCCGGCGCCGAGCTGTGGCTTCTTCATCCTGAAAACTGGGGCATGGGAGTGACAGCAACATTTGACCTGCCCGCCTTTCTTGTCCAAACCAGATTTTAAGGTAGTCAAAGGCTTCTCTCCTCAAAAGTAGCGCAGCTAATAAATGAGGAGTGTCGCCATTTTGCAAACAGGTAGGGAAACAGGGATCTAGCCAAGGAATGTCAACAGTGATTAAAATAAGCCCGAAACCTGCTATAGAAGCACATAACGCCACACATGAGCTTCTAGTCCTGGTGAGCGGCATCATCCTCCCCTTTTCAGGGTAAAACGGAGACTGCATTGTGCCCTTTCTGCCAAAACAAAGTAATGGCCCTTCGCGTAGCCATCACCTGGCCCCGACATGGGGTTAGTCTTGTTTCATCCCTTGGTGAGAACCTCTCCCAGATTATCTCAAATAAAAAATAAATTATTTCAAAGATGCTCATTTGAAAAGACTTCAATCAGGAGGAAAACAACTCATTTTGTAAAACAGAACCGCAATACTATTTTATCACCCCTGGAAAAAAAATCAGCCCTCGTTCCTTAATACAGTTTAACAGCCAATCTGTATTCAAATGACCCTGAGTATTTTTTTTTTTTTTTTTGACACAGAGTTTCGCTGTTACCCAGACTGGAGTGCAATGGCACGATCTCGGCTCACCACAACCTCTGCCTTCTGGGTTCAGGCAATTCTCCTGCCTCAGCCTCCCAAGTAGCTGGGACTACAGGCACGCGCCACCATGCCCAGCTAATTTTTGTATTTTTAGTAGAGACGGGGTTTCACCTTGTTGACCAGGATGGTCTCGATCTCTTGACCTGCCTCGGCCTCCCAAAGTGCTGGGATTATAGGGACCCTGAGCATTTTACAAGTGCCTTTTTAAGAGTTGCTTTATTAGAATCTGGATCCTGGAAGGTCCACACACTGCCTTAGGCTGTTTGCCTCCAAGGCCTCTTGCGTAGCTGGTGATGTGCATTTGCTATTCCACCTATAACATATTGTAGTGACAGTTGAGTGCATATCCGGGCAAGCCCCTAGGTCTCATCACTGCAATTGCAGGAAAAGAGGAAACTGTCAAACCCCCCCCAAGGATGCCACATGCATTTGCAGTCTCCAAATGCAAGACACAGAACACGCTATAGGACAATGTGACATTTATTCTTACATTGTTTTAGACCCTTTTCATTCTTATATTCTCATATTTCATTATTCAGACCCTTTTTGTTATTCTCCAATTTTCTGTTTTATAACCTACTTTTAATACATAATCTCCTGTGATCCTCACCATAAACTCCTGAATTAAGCATTGTAAGTCTCATTAGCCTCACCTTTTAGGCATTGTTACTGAGGTTCAGAGGGACTAGTGGTTTTTCTAATATCAGTCAGGATATTAGGCAAGACCAGGCCTAGACTCCACATCTCAAGTGCAATTCAGAGGCAGCTGAGCATGCTATACAAACATACAAAGCCCTGAATCCCAGCCCTCCTGCCCAGCGGGTGACCTTGGGAAGGTGACTGATCTGACGTGTGCCTTGATTTCCCCTCCTGCCGTATGGGCATTCTGATAAACAACACTAAACACAGACTCAACTGTTGACCCTGTGCTAAAATTATTTTTGTCTCCTTTTAAAATGTGATGCCTTGCCAAGAAAGGCCATCTTGTACTTGCCCATATAAATATAGGGCAAAGCAAGGGACTTCTACAGACTTTAATCAGCTCCACAGCAGTCATGGCCAGAGAGACCATAATAAGCAGAAAGCAAAGCTACCTCATCGTCAGATAACATTGAATGGCCTTGTATCGTGGTCTTCTCTGAAGAGCCCTGCGTTTGGCTTGCTGTCCTGCTGTTCTATTCTTCTGCTTTCTAAAGAGGCTGGATTCTGAAATAGCATCCCCCACCCCCAGGTGTAATTCACATAGTCCTATTAATGAACTGCTATTCTCAGCACTTAAAGAAATCACAAAGTCACCCTTCTCTAATTTCAGGTCTTAATGGTAAAGGAACAAAGATATATTTTTCTATTTTATTGCTTCCAGAACTGGCAGGCAATATTTAATAATTTGCACTTGATGCACCACAAACACAACCAGAATAACACTCCTGCTCATCTTCTATCTCCAAAGGATGATCTGAAGTCTGCTGTTCACAATGAACCATCAGTAACTCTTTGAAATGTGCCTAATGAAAATCAACAGAAAGAAGGATTGTTTGAACACTTTTCACTTTATAATGTATGCATTTTTTATTATTTGAAGTTGAGAGAGAGAGATTGACAGAGAAATCTCTGGGTGAGCAGATCCACCACGCAGGTCCTTACTGAAATATCCAAAAGTGCAGAACTTGACATTTTCAAGGGAGTAAAGATTTTCAACACTGGCACATTCTATTTCTTGTCTCTCAAGAGACATCCCATTAAAGCCTGGAAAATATGTCTGTGAAAAGAGGAAACCTATTGTAGCCAGGTCTGTGCTCAGAAGTTGCTGTATAATCAACCTTGAACTCTTCTCTTACATTACCACATGACCCAAAGATAATTAGCCTTGGGGAGTCTCACAGATGATTGAAGTAGAGATTCCTACGTAGATTTTCTTATTCCTGAATTTTAGGTTGTGATATGTTGACTCATCCACAATAACTTCAGGGACCTCATTTTCATAGGCACAGAGGGCCCTGTGGGTAAAAGGAGGTGGGGTCCCGAGGTTTCCCAACATGACAAAGTCAGAAGCAGACACATGGTGAGTGGTAGAGCTGCCTTTGCGGCTGAATCCGAGAGAAAAAAATGGTCCTCCTCTGAGGACTAGGAAGGGGCTGAAACTTTCCAGTTATGAGAAACTACACACATACAAAAATAAAAGCATCAGGGAGAAAACAACAAAAGCATCACCATTCCTGTGAAACACTGTATTTCTTCTTATGTCTATGACCACCATGAATTCCTGCCCTTTCCCAAACGAATTTGCTGCCTTTCCCTTTAACACTGAGCACCCCTTTATTTATTTACGTGGACCCCATTCAGCTAATTATCTTAGTGTCTGCAGAGCACAGCCCGGTCCAGATCTTTAGTCTTTAATTCACACGTACAGATACATCGCTTTTTCATTCATTTTCCATTTCCTCTTCTTAAAATATTGGTTAGATCTCTAATACAGTTTTCAGTTCTAAATGTTGTGATAGTTTCATCAGAATTGGCAACCTCAGCTGGGTGCAGTGGCTCATGCCTGTAATCCCAGCCCTTTGGGAGGCTGAGGCAGGCAGATGACTTGAGGTTAGGAGTTCAAGAGCAGCCTGGCCAACTTGGTGAAACCCTGATCTCTACTAAAAATACAAAAATTAGCTGGGCGTGGTGGTGGGTGCCTGTAATCGCACCTACTTGGGAGGCTGAGACAGGAGAGTCACTTGAACCCGGGAGGCAGAGGTTGCAGTGAGCCAAGACGAAACCACTGCACTCCAGCCTGGGTGACAGAGTGAGACTCTGTCTCAAAAAAAAAAAAAAAAAAATCTTAGCTTCACTCGTCTGTGAGTCCCCTCCAGGGAAAGTTTCACTGGGTCATTTAATAATGCAAAAGAAGAGTCTAAATTTGATTCTGCAGAAAACTTCTGATTCCAAACTGGGCTACAATATGTTTTCCTTCTTGCATTCATATTTTCCAGGATTTAACAGAATGCTACTTGGGAGGCAAGAAGGAAGATGTGCCAGTGTGGAAAATGTTGTTCCCGGCATGTGCGCATTTTCCAGTAAGATCCTTCAGGAATATGGATTTGTAGAACACCTTCTTCGACAACGAAATCTTGATCATTTTACTTTAGCCCACCTACTTAGTACAAATGAGTCAAGATGCCACATACTGAGCAGCTTAAAAACAAACAAACAAAGAATACTACTTATTAGTTGCAGGTACCAAAAAAAAACGTCTTGAAACAATTATCAGAATTTTTTTTTTTGAGACGGAGTTTCGCTCTTGTTACCCAGGCTGGAGTGCAATGGCGCGATCTCGGCTCACTGCAACCTCCGCCTCCTGGGTTCAAGCAATTCTCCTGCCTCAGCCTCCTGAGTAGCTGGGATTACAGGCGCGCACCACCATGCCCAGCTAATTTTTGTATTTTTAGTAGAGACAGGGTTTCACCATGTTGACCAGGATGGTCTCGATGTGTTGACCTCGTGATCCACCCGCCTCAGCCTCCCAAAGTGCTGGGATTACAGGCTTGAGCCACTGCGCCCGGCCATCAGAATATTCTATAATGGGTTCTGCCATCCTCCCCTCTTCAGGATGGATGTGGTTTTTAGCAAGAGAATTGTTCACATATTTTTTTAGGACACAGAAAGCTGGGAGAAGAGGACAGGAGCTGAGAACACGGTTGAGTTAGGACAGATGTAACATGAGTTACTTTTATTATGACGCCACCAGCTTTTGTCTCTCAGATGGCAGAACTATGTTTTCTGCGGATGATCTAACTATTTTTGGCTGCTCTCCCTGACCAGCACCTAGTGCTCTGAGGTTATTCTTTTCAGAAGTGTGGGAGAGTGGGCTTATTTTAATCTTAAGATCTAGACAAAGGAAGTGAGCTCTAACTATTTTTGGCTCGGTTTCTTCATTTAAATCAGATCAAATAATTTTAATGACTTAGAGAAAAATTCCTTTACCTGGGTAGAAATTGCTCAAATGCTGTTATATTATCAGTCATGAATCTGATTAATGATTCATTACTATTAATATGTGACTAGTGGAATACATGTTTTTTCTTTCCTTTTATAGAGAAGATAAAAATATATAGAAACAAGTTACCAATATACTCCCAAATTTCTGTCACTTTTATAAAAGACCCCCATTCCGAATTTAAATAATTACAAATACAACTGTAAGAAATCACTATTGAACTAAAATGCAAAAATTATGTAGAGTATGTAGGCAAGCGAATACATTTTCACGCAGGCTGAGGTAGCAGCCGCTGTCTACCTCCTTTCTTGACAATCTATGTTCCTCCAACATCCAGTTGCCAAACTTTGGTGCAATAAATGATTAAAGAAACTTATCACGGGCCAGTTGCCACTTACCTCCACGGCGTCCCCCGTGCTCCCGGAGTTGGAAGATTTCCTAATTCCTGAAAGTGAAAGGATGAGAATGATGCTCCTGCTCTCCCTGACCAGCACCTAGTGCTCTGAGACCTATAAGATAGTGGCCGCCGCACTGTGCTGCTGGGACCGCTGCTGTGCTCACTTGTCCACAGCTGCAAACCTTCTGTCCTTCCTTGTTGCTTCCTCAGATGCCCAGGTCTCTAGCGTCACTGCTGTCTCTTTATCTGCTCCCAGCTTTCTCCAGGTAGAGAATAAGGATTTTCTTTCTCTCTTGCTCTCTTTTTTTTTGAGACGAAGTTTCGCTCTTGTTACCCAGGCTGGAGTGCAATGGTGCCATCTCGGCTCACCGCGATCTCTGCCTCCTGGGTTCAGGCAATTCTCCTGCCTCAACCTCCTGAGTAGCTGGGATTACAGGCACGTGCCACCGTGCTCGGCTAATTTTTTGTATTTTTAGTAGAGACGGGGTTTCACCATGTTGACCAGGATGGTCTCAATCTCTTGACCTCGTGATCCACCCGCCTCAGCCTCCCAAAGTGCTGGGATTACAGGCGTGAGCCACCGCGCCCAGCCTCTTTTTTTTGAGATGGAGTTTTACTCTTTTTGCCCAGGCTGAAGTGCAGTGGCACGATCTTGGCTTACCTCCACCTCCACCTCACAGGTTCAAGCAATTCTCCTGCCTCAACCTCCTGAGTAGCTGGGATTACAGGCACGTGCCACCACACTCGGCTAAATTTGTGTTTTTAGTAGGGACGGGGTTTCATTGGTCAGGCTGGTCTAGAACTCCTGACCTCAGGTAATCTCCCAAAGTGCTGAGATTATAGGCATGAGCCACTGCACCCGACTGAGTATAAGTGTTTTCATTTACACAAATGATCCAAGATGTTTTCTCTGTCTGATTCCAAATGTACATGCAAATGAAACATATGAGATAAGCACTATCTTTTCCAGAAGTCGCTGATGTTACATTGGATGTTATGTGATTACAAAACTCTTCAACCGAAGCCGTCATCACTTAAGTCTAGAGCAGCCTGCCTGGGTTACATGCATGCCCGAGCTAAGGCAGCCAAACAAGAAACACACACTTGGTTCACATTTTTAAAAAGAGGAAGGAAAAGGGAAGACAAGCCTTCTGCTTGGATATCAGTACAGGAGAAAACCCAGACTCAATCACACATTATTCTTTCTTTTCTGAAAGAACTCAATTGGACTCAGTGACATCAACAGGAGGTGTCTTGGGGAAAAGAAAATAAAATGGAGAGAGAAAAAGAAAGACAAGGCACACAAATTAAAATAGAAAGCCAGGGAGTCCAAAGAGGTGGAGGAGAAGTGGAGGGGACCAGGAAACAGGGAGAGAGGCTCGGGGAGAAGAAAAAGTAAATAAGGTTTTGAGCAGCCTTAGAACTCTGCGTATAACTTTAGGAAGTGACAGTTTGCATGACCACGTCCCACCTGTTATGTTGTGTCTTATGCATAATTTTTTAACACTAAAATAAACAATAAACACATTCAGCAGGCAGGATAGAATCAACATGGCAGTTTATTTATGTCACTGTTCTCATGAACATCAGGGGACTTTTGAGAAGCATTTAAAGACATTGGCAACTTGATGATAATTCATGTTTGTTCTGCCCCTCCCTTTCATCTGTCTGCTACTCTCTGATCTTCCTTATTCACCAAACCCAACCAAGGCATTCAGGCATATTGTCTGCTTCCTGAAATACGTGGCTCAAGTGTTTGTTCCACCAGCAGCAGGATAGGAGCGCATCCACATGTGTCCTCTGAGAATGGGAAGTCATTCTGGAACACAGCTCTTCCCACGCTCCGGGCCCACACACCCAGCTCCACTCCGTAAAAGGAGCCCTGCTGCCTGCCCACCCACCCTGGGTGCTTTCTGTCCCCTTGGCAGACATGAGGCAACGATTGCTCCTGTCCTTTGCCAGCCTTCTCCTTGTGGCCCTACTGTTTCCAGGTAAAATGGAAAGGTGACCCGACCTGGGTGCCAGAATCTCAATGCAATGGTCATCTGGGGTATGGGAGTCCAGGCTGGGCGGGAGACACAAGGTTCTGGGAGCAGGTATTCCTGGTGGAGCTTTGGGTATGAGTCTCTAAGCTGGGTTCGTGAATGGCATTCTGAATTGAGTGATGACACTTGCTTCCCAGGGGAGAGGGTCCTGCCCCACTCCATTTTCTTATTCTTTTGACACTCCCCTCACCCTTACAGAGAAGGACATTACGTTTTAGGGAATCTCAACACTGCATTAGTGACACCTGAAAGAAATTCTCTGGCTGTGTTGGCTTCAAGGAGGTGCTCGGTCTCACTGTTCATGGCACACGTTTCTTACACATCATTCACCCTTCTCTCTCTCTCTACACACAGGTGCATACACTTGTGCACAAATGTACGCACACACACAGGACACCAGAACCCCTCCCAACTCCCCACCCAATAACCCACACTCACTCACCTGGTGGAGTGTGGGCACCTCATGCCGACGGGTCTGCTGGGCGGAGGCCTTGGCGCATCCTCTGCTGTGTGTTTCTACTGCCACAGGATCGTCCCAAGCCAGATATGTTAACCGCTCAGCCATGGCGGCTCCCAGAGAACTCGGGGAGGGAGCCCCCGGGCAAGGCACAAACGGGTCTCAGCTGTCACACCACCCAGTGAAACGCGACCTCTTACCACCGCGCACCCCACCTTACCAAGGTGAGTCAGGGTTCAACACGTGTAACAAGTACATCCACTGGGAGATGGAGAGGGAATGAACAGATGGGAGGGTGTCTGTGCTGGTCTGAGTGGGTGAACAGTCATGGTTTGGGGAAGACATGGTGTGGGTGCACTGGGCTGCCCTGCCTGGCAGGGAGGCCACGAGGTCTCACAGTTTCCCCTGGGGCTGGATCACTGAGGGCCTAGTGGAACGTGTGAGTATTGAGGAGCCAAAAGACTAATTATCTGAGGCTACGTCTGTAATCGCTGACTTCCTCCAAGCACAGGAGCCAGAGGAAACACTGGTGGAAACGTCCCCTCCCGCCAGGTCGCAGCCCCATGCCCTTAGCTTTGGAGGTCATTCCCCCCACAGGAATTTACCTGCTAAGTGCCAGGCATCAAATGAGGTCCGGGAAATGCTTCACAAGGCTGGGGGCAGAGAACAGACTGTACTGTCAGTCTACTGAGGCAAGGAGGCAGCAGGGAATGGCAAGGGACAATTGAGCCCACAGCCACTCTTCTGGACTCTTCTAGAAGGGCTAGCCTTCTGGTCAGCCCCCAAACCCCTGGGCAGGACCAGCTTCAAATCCAGAAGGGCCTGGGGGAGCCTGCACTTTCCAAGATGTTTCTTTAATCCCAAGCTCATTGCTGAATCTAAGACAGGGAGAACTAGGCTAGCAGCTCAGTGGGCAAGAACAAGAAAGACAGGAGGCTGTTGGAAAACTGCTGTGACATCCAGCAAATGATGTCCTTCCAAATTTGACCCCTGCAGCATCCCAGCCAACCTCCTAGCCCCTTCTAATTGGCCCTCAGTTCCAAAGGACTCATTCATTTGGATCTCCTTCCAAGGAAAGAAAAAAGGAAACTCAGTTACTGCGCTACAGACATAAACAGGTGCCATAGTTGGATAACAGCATTCCTGGGCCGGGCGCAGTGGCTCAAGCCTGTAATCCCAGCACTTTGGGAGGCCAAGGCGGGTGGATCATGAGGTCAACAGATCGAGACCATCTTGGTCAACATGGTGAAACCCCGTCTCTACTAAAAATACAAAAGGATTAGCTGGGCATGGTGGCGCGTGCCTGTAATCCCAGCTACTCGGGAGGCTGAGGCAGGAGAATTGCCTGAACCCAGGAGGCGGAGGTTGCGGTGAGCGGAGATCGCACCATTGCACTCCAGCCTGGGTAACAACAGTGAAACTCCGTCTCAAAAAAAAGAAAAAGATAAAACAAAACAAAACAGCATTCCCACGTGAAAGGATTACTACTTCCTTCCGCTAGAGGAGATTGAGCAGGGCAGAGCTGTAGATCTGGAGGTGATGTTTCAGTTTAGAACCTGAAGCTGTTAACAACGGAAAGCTGTTTCATACCCACCCCACCCCACCATCTCTCGGAGCTAAAATGACCACCGTTTGATTCTGCACATGGTCTTAAGAAGCTAACGTTGGATTTTTTTTTTTAATGTAGAACCTCCATCAGATTTAAAAGTTGTTGACTGCAGGAGAAGTGAAGGCTTCTGTCAAGAATACTGTAATTACATGGAGACACAGGTAGGCTACTGCTCTAGGAAGAAAGACGCCTGCTGTTTACATCCGAACTGATGTCGCTGACATAGAAGCCAAGCTCTGCCACTTACCCGTTCGGGGCCATGATGTCCAGTCCGGGGCAGGTTTTTTGCAGAGGTGTCTGAGCAGCAGGGAGCAGAGGTATTGTCACTTGTGCTAGACAGTTCAAATGTTTTATTGTGGCAAAATAAATGACAAAAATGCTACCCGTGATCTTACAGAAGATGACTTAGCTGGAGATGAACAGAATCTTCAAAATCACACAATTTGTGCTAGTAAATGTGGATATAATAAACTTTCATTGGAAGGAATTCAAATAATTCGTTCTTTTATTTAAAAAGTGTTTTTTGAGTACCTACGTCTCTTCTAGGTACTGTGAAATGGTATATTCTGAGCACTGTGAAATGTAGTCAGGATGTTAGGTGTGCGGTCAAACCCATTCTGCACCAGCCCCATCAGCTCCTTCATGAAGGTTGGTTAAAAGCCCTGTTCTCCAGCCCCGGCTGAGAGAGTGTGCAGGCAAATGCCTTCTGGGGAGAGACTGGGAGCTGGGAGTTGCTGCCTGTTCTCTCTGGGCTAAACCTGAAGGAATACGCACTGGAAGTGCTCTCGTGCCCCTTTAAAACTACCTATTTGTTCTCAGTGGCCTTAGAAGACTCACAAAATGCAGAGCCCCATCTGTGACCCGAAGGTGCTGTGCAGTTCCAGGCTTTCGGTGTTCTGAACAAAAGGGGCATTACGCAGTTCTGCTGCTCTCTTTGCTAGTTGATGTGACACTCAACTAGCAAAGAGAGCAGCAGAAGTGTGTGACACACAGCATCACACTCCCGGAGCAGGGAGAGTGGGCTGATTCTGCATTACTTCAGTGTACTTCCGGTCTTTTAAGGTTGCTGTTTCTTTTCCTTCTTCCCTTCCCAAGGCTGCCTAATCTTTAGCTGGTGTCTGGCTTTTGATTGACAGGTGCGTTGCTTACTTTAGCCTCTGCGGGCTTACATGTTGCCTCCAGCCCATAATTTTAAGTGTATGCATGATATGCAGTCCATACGCGTGCGCTTTAGTGAGCGGATTATCATACGGGGTCACGTTCAGGATACTTTTTCTCTTTAATGCGCAAGCCTATCCCTGAAGAGCTGCCCTTACCGGGTTGATCTGGATCTTGATGGCCATGGGGTCCTTGCTCTCTTCTTTTATCTTTTTGTTTTGGCTGCTTAACTTCTGCCTCTTATCCTGCTTCTTGTTCACCCGCCCCTTCTCCTTGCTTCTGTTTCTGTTTTTATTCATTCTGCCCTTTATCCAACTTCCAACTCCCTCTGCGTTTCTCCTGCCTCATATTCACTTCCAGAGATCAGTGGTGTAGGAGGCAGTCCCTCAGGTGGCAGATATAAAAGTATGCTTGATGTATTCTCCTTCTAGGAAGAAGGTGGAGACCTTGATTTTGGTGGAGCTAGCTGAGAGGAGCCGGCACAGCACCCACCTACACTCCTGTTCAGGCTCCCACAGGGTGAGCTCCTGCTCATCCTGCCCTTTTGGCTCCCAGATGCAGACTCAGAAGTCAAGCCTCAGGCAGCAGATGGGAAAACTCCTTGTAGGTAGAAACCAGGAGGTCGGCATTTGCCTGCCTGCTCTGACCTGAGCCCAGGGAAACAGCTGCCAAAAGTGATTGCAAATCTGTGTCAAACCATCTCTTTGGTCTCTGTGGTTTAGGGAGACCTGCAGATGGTAACAAACCCCTGGGTGGGAATCACAAAGAGTAGGGTACTATGTGTAGTCCGAACCCTTCACTCCTCAGGGAGAAGCCAGGACTTGGGAATTCTTACCAATTATAAGGTGCTACCCCTGGGATAAGGACTGAGGTGGGAGCATGTTTCAGCTCTTCCCACGTTATCATGTGAATCTTTTCTCAGTGGCTTGATGTGTAGTAGTCTTTCGACTAGTCTTTGGCTTCCTCTCAGAAAGAACAAATCTGCGTGTTGATATTTCTTTGGTACATCTGTGGAAGAAAGGAAAGGCTGAAGCCTCTTACTCCACCATCTTATAGATGTCAATCTGGCACACCTCGATTACTGCGGAGTGGAGCATTTTTTCATTTGTTTATTGAACTTTTTTTTCTCTTCTGTAAAATGTAATCGTTTTATCGGCTTACTACATTATTCTTGTCCATGTATCTGTGCTCCGTTTATGTCTAACCTTGTATTTTCTTTCCTCTATCAATTATCTGCCCTTTCTCTGGAATGCCTCCTGCTTAAACCCCAGTTATCCTTGAAATAGCCTCTCATTATCTTTCAATTACAATTTTCCTGCTTTTCCCTTTTGCTCTCTACTTTGCAGATATTTATTTTTATATCATCAGTTTCTCTTTCTGTAGAGCCCTTCTATTTTTCACTATATTTGGATTTTCAAGTTCAGTTATTAGACTCTTATTTTTAAATAGTCTTACACTTGCAAATAGTCTTTTTCTTTCTTGAAGCGTGACTTTCTCATGGGACCTAATTCTCATTTTGCTGACCATAGTTTCTCAAATCTCATTAGAAATAAGTACGTATTGATTTTCCTAAAAAAATGCATTTTCCCATTGAAACAGCATGTATTCCAGTCCATTTAAGCTCACTTTTACTTTTTAAAGGTGCTGACTTTTCTTCTAATAGTTTTATACTGACTACTAAGATCTACTTTCTCATGCAGACCAGCTGTGGAGGATTTCTTTGGTAGGGTAAGTGAGTGAGTGAGAGGTGGCAAAGAATGAATGGGGGTAGAATCTGCTGTTTGTCTTATAATTTTCTGTAGAGTATCTCTACTTGAAAGAAGTTTCATGGAGAGTGTTAATAAATAAATAGTGAAGAAATAATCTTTGCCTCACCTGTCCATGAAATCTTTATAAGTGGTAATTATTTTAGGATCAAGTTAATAAATCATAAACTGCACATCACAAAACTTTGAGCCCATTATTCTCTTTGCAGCTTTCTTTATTCCTCTAAATCAAAAATTTCTGCAAATATTGTTATGTATTAGGTTGGTACAAAAGTAATTGCAGTTTTTGCCATTGAAAATAATGGTCAAACCCGCAATTACTTTGGCACCAGCTTAAATATAAGTGTCTGAGTAACAATCAGCATCCCAGGGCCCAGCATAAGAAAAAAACTAGGTACGCAGGGCCCTTTACAGAGAACCGCCTTTCCAGACTCTTTTTCCCAACAAAGATGTCCCTTCATCAGCTTGCCCGCAGGCGCACGCACGTGGGGCTGACGCCCAGGGACAATGAAGGTATATGAAACTAGTACTTCCATACAAAACCAGAAGCACCGGCAATTTATATAACCTCTCTGCAAAACAATCTTAATACGTGTGTAAGACATAAAATACCTGTTCTCATTGTTTCAGTTATTCTGCTCAGAAATTATACCAGGAAATAAAAACTATTTTGAGAAACCTAAAAAAAAATCTAAAATGTTCAAAATAGACCACTATATTAGCAAACGGTAATACATCTAGTCAGAGATATGACAAATTCCTTAGGTATAATAAATGTAACACAGTGAAAAACCATTTAAATGCATATTTTCAAAATACTTACCTGTCTTAAAAATTATGATACCAATGTTCACATATTTGATATAAAATTAACTGTGAAAAGTATGTTCAAAAACAATAAAGTTTCTAATGTTAAAATTGTTGGTGATTTTTAGGTATTTGTACCTTTACCATCAAGTTATTGCATTACTCTTAAATTTTAAATGCACATTTGTAAGAGCAAAATTAATGTGCCATATACACGCAGGGCTTTAAACCTAGAAAATTAATGTGCCATGTGTATGTATATACACACACACACACATATATATATATACATATATACACACACACACACAAAGATATCACTTAGTCATAGGCAAAGATATTGTGTTGTAGACTTAAGTTGCACCCAGAAACTCACAGATTTCACATAAGAAAGCATTTCCTGGCCGTTAAGACAAGACTCCTTGTTTGTATAGTGGTGAATGAAAAAAAAAATAAAAATTTTTATCATAAGATGATATGACATTAAAGCATGTGACCCGGGAGATTTTGGAGCCTACCTGGGATTCATAAGGAATAGGTAAAAACTGATTTTTTTCCTCTCATTCTTTGGCATTATAATATTTGCAGTGCTCGGTGGGAGGCAAGCGGAGGGAGAGCATGAGGACAGACACCTAAGGCACACAGGGCTTTAAACCTAGATGACGGGGTGATGGGTGCAGCAAACCACCATGGCACATGTACACCTACGTAACAAACCTGCACGTTCTGCACATGTATCCCAGAACTTACAGTAAAATAAAATGAAAATAAAAATCATGGACATTAAGAAGAAATTTTGAGACAACTGAATAAGTATAACGGGTTCTCAAGGTCAGTACTGAACCAGCAATCACATTAGTAATGCGTTCTTTGTTCTTCTCACAGCAGCTCTTTAGTACAGGCCCCTAAGCGCCGATGAGGTTTTATGGCCACCAGCTGTACCACAGTGGGAAGAGGTCCTCAGACAGGAGCTGTCTGGATGCTGTTTCAGAACCCACTAAAGCACACCTGACTGCTTTGCATTCGGCTCTGCACGCCCACTTCCGCCCTCAGTGTCCTTCCCTCCGGCTCTGCACGCCCACTTCCGCCCTCAGTGTCCTTCCCTCCGGCTCTGCACGCCCACTTCCGCCCTCAGTGTCCTTCCCTCCGGCTCTGCACGCCCACTTCCGCCCTCAGTGTCCTTCCCTCCGGCTCTGCACGCCCACTTCCGCCCTCAGTGTCCTTCCCTCCGGCTCTGCACGCCCACTTCCGCCCTCAGTGTCCTTCCCTCGTCTGCACCCCGACAACTTTTCCTGAGATTTGATCCTTCTGACTCATCCCTTGCCCAGATGGTCCCTGTCATGAGGAAGCCTTTCTCTTCCTCAGTGCCTGAGGTCTGTGGGACAAGTCAATTCTACCCCCATTGCACCTCGTGTGACTTAAATAATGGCCACATCCAATCTTTTCTTCCTGTCCCTGCATGTGGTCACCACCGCAGACCTGCAGGCTTGGCCTGCTTTCACCTGGCTTATTCTTACCACTTTGGGTTGTGGGAGATGACCTCACTGCACCCAGGGAATCTTCCTTAGTAATAAGAACAAAATGGAATGTTAGTATGTCTTCATAAAGAGAGATTAAAGTCATTAACGCAAAATCTGCCTCTTTTTTGAAAGACCAAAAAGTAAAATAAAATCTCTGGAGCAAGAGGAATAACATCAGCATTGTCCATGAGGACAAAAAAGTGGAGAAAACCCCCAGCTGATTTTTTCATCATCCGGAAAGGAGACACCAGTGAGCAGCAGCCACTGGATTTGCCAGCTGAGCACATTTCGTATAGATGAGATCACACAATATGTGGTATTCTGTGCCTGGCTTATATTACTTAATTGGAGTTTTTCAAGGTTCCTCCATGTTGTAGAACATGGCAGTACTTCTTTTTGTGTGTGATGGACTGTGAATTGTATGGATGTGCCACAGTTTGCTCAGACATTCATCAACGATGCACATTTGCATTGCTTCCGTTGACTGCTGTGGCTAATGCTGCTGCGAACACTACACTCAGGTACGAGTTGTTTGAACACCCATGTTCACCGCCTATATGTATATACCTAGGAGTCACATTGCCAGGCTGTATTGGTAACTATGTTTAACTTCCAGAGGAACTGCCAGACTTTTCCACAGCAGCTTAACCACTGTACACTCCCACCAGCAGCCTGTGAGGGTGACAGCTTGTCCACATCCTCACCAGCCTGTGAGGGTTACAGCTTGTCCACATCCTCACCAGCCTGTGAGGGTTACAGCTTGTCCACATCCTCACCAGCCTGTGAAGGTGACAGCTTGTCCACATCCTCACCAGCCTGTGAAGGTGACAGCTTGTCCACATCCTCACCAGCCTGTGAAGGTGACAGCTTGTCCACATCCTCACCAGCCTGTGAAGGTGACAGCTTGTCCACATCCTCACCAGCCTGT
Organism: Callithrix jacchus; assembly: GCF_049354715.1. Classification (NCBI taxonomy): domain Eukaryota; kingdom Metazoa; phylum Chordata; class Mammalia; order Primates; family Cebidae; genus Callithrix; species Callithrix jacchus. Next base: position 10,001,025 of record NC_133514.1, on the reverse strand, counting down.
GAGGGTGACAGCTTCTCCACATCCTCACCAGCCTGTGAGGGTTACAGCTTGTCCACATCCTCACCAGCCTGTGAGGGTGACAGCTTGTCCACATCCTCACCAGCCTGTGAGGGTTACAGCTTGTCCACGTCCTCACCAGCCTGTGAAGGTGACAGCTTGTCCACATCCTCACCAGCCTGTGAGGGTGACAGCTTGTCCACATCCTCACCAGCCTGTGAGGGTGACAGCTTGTCCACATCCTCACCAGCCTGTGAAGGTGACAGCTTGTCCACATCCTCACCAGCCTGTGAAGGTGACAGTTTGTCCACATCCTCACCAGCCTGTGAGGGTGACAGCTTGTCCACATCCTCACCAGCCTGTGAGGGTGACAGCTTGTCCACATCCTCACCAGCCTGTGAAGGTGACAGCTTGTCCACATCCTCACCAGCCTGTGAAGGTGACAGCTTGTCCACATCCTCACCAGCCTGTGAGGGTGACAGCTTGTCCACATCCTCACCAGCCTGTGAGGGTGACAGCTTGTCCACATCCTCACCAGCCTGTGAAGGTGACAGCTTCTCCACATCCTCACCAGCCTGTGAGGGTGACAGCTTGTCCACATCCTCACCAGCCTGTGAGGGTGACAGCTTGTCCACATCCTCACCAGCCTGTGAGGGTGACAGCTTGTCCACATCCTCACCAGCCTGTGAAGGTGACAGCTTCTCCACATCCTCACCAGCCTGTGAAGGTGACAGCTTGTCCACATCCTCACCAGCCTGTGAGGGTGACAGCTTGTCCACATCCTCACCAGCCTGTGAGGGTGACAGCTTCTCCACATCCTCACCAGCCTGTGAAGGTGACAGCTTGTCCACATCCTCACCAGCCTGTGAAGGTGACAGCTTCTCCACATCCTCACCAGCCTGTGAGGGTTACAGCTTGTCCACATCCTCACCAGCCTGTGAGGGTGACAGCTTGTCCACATCCTCACCAGCCTGTGAGGGTGACAGCTTCTCCACATCCTCACCAGCCTGTGAAGGTGACAGCTTGTCCACATCCTCACCAGCCTGTGAAGGTGACAGCTTGTCCACATCCTCACCAGCCTGTGAGGGTGACAGCTTGTCCACATCCTCACCATCCTGTGAAGGTGACAGCTTCTCCACATCCTCACCAACACTTGCTGTTTTCTGAAGCTTTATTTTTTGATGAGCATCCTCGTAGATGTGAAGTGATATCTCATTGTGGTTTTCATTTGCATTTTTCTCATGACTGATGACACTGGTCATCTTTCGTGTGCTTGCTGGCCATTTGAATTTCTTCTTTGGAAAAATCTATTTAAGTCCTTTGTCCATTTTTAAATTGTGTTTTCTTTTTGCTGTTGAATTGTATGAAGGTTTTTTTTTTAATAAACAATTTTTCTAGTATCAAATGCTTGCAAACCCAAATGTATCTTTTCTCTCTCCTCCTTACTCTCTTCTTTTCCATTTGTATGATGCATATCAGAAGAATGACCTTTTGTGTTGAGACAAACTGAACTCTATTTCCTTTTAACTCTGCAATTAGATGAACCTATCAACCTACGATCAAATATTAACAAAATTAGCCAATAAACTTGATTTTCTAGTTTGATTTCTTTGAAATGATGTGTCTTATTCTTCAGAATTATCCATGAAATTCTTCCTTGGGGATTGCTTTTTGGGTCTGTGATTTGGAAATGGATTCCAGTCTGGAGGAGAAGATGTGTGATAAAATTTGATACTATTAATATTTCTCCCTCAAATGAGTTTATTTTCCAACATAGTTTATTGTTTCCAAACTATTCAGAAATTTTCTAAACTATCATTTCATAACAATTTGATTGGTGACTGTGCTGCTAGAAAAAAATATGCCATCCACGTTTCCCTTGGATCCTTCCAAAGAAGGTGTAGTATAGAAAGAATAAATATGAAGTACAAAATATGCATTTTATTGTCTTATCTATGAGTCTTCTTAGTGACTTTTTTAAATGACTCAAACTTTTGAATATACACACTGTTTTTATCAAACAATTATTCATGTATGTATCATACAGCCACCCTTTGTCTATGCATGGGATACATTCAGAATTATCATTATTCCTTGGGACTCTTGAAGTGAAGGTATTATCTTGGTGGAGAAGACAGTTTTCCTAAGAGTCAAATGAAACTGCTTTCCCCTTTTTTAAAATGAGAGATTTCAGAGATGTCTCCAAACAAATGCTCCATAGAGAAAGAAGTTCACATTTTTAATGTGCTGAGTTGGACCCGCACAGATCTTTGTCCCTATCTTACAATTACTCAGTCCATGGCTAACATTTAAGGTAATCTTTTTTTTTTTTTTTTTGGCAGAGAGACAAAAGCAGCTTGGAGTGCCCACTTTCCCCTAAAGTCCTAACTTCAAAGGTGCTTTTACAAGGTACAGAAAGGTCTGTGAATCAGAGTCTCTGCCAGCGCCCAGTCTCCTGCATCCTCTCTCCAGACGCGGGAAGTTCAGAATCACCACCTAGCCCTTTCCTCTTCAGATGCTCACGCTGTTTACCCATGCAGAAAGTCCAAAGCCACGGTTTAATGTCTCCTTTTCAAAATGCATTTCTAGGTAAGAGTCACGGTTAGATATGGTTGCTGTAGACAGGTTAAATAAGGCGGAAGACAGCTTGCAGAAAATATGATGAAGCTGCTTAGAAGAATAATGAAGCTCTGCAAGATACACCAATTAACATAGGCAAATTCAGAATAATATCTAGAGCCTGCTATTGTTTATATGAAAATGGGGTATGGATTCATCTCTGCTTCCATATACACGGGACACTTCTGGAAGGATTAATAAGATGCTAATGTCAATTACTATGAAATCCCTGGGGGGGGGGCCGGGTGCGGTGGCTCAAGCCTGTAATCCCAGCACTTTGGGAGGCCGAGGCGGGTGGATCATGAGGTCAAGAGATCGAGACCATCCTGGTCAACATGGTGAAACCCCGTCTTTACTAAAAATACAAAAAATTAGCTGGGCACGGTGGCGAGTGCCTGTAATCCCGGCTACTCAGGAGGCTGAGGCAGGAGAATTGCCTGAACCCAGGAGGCGGAGGTTGCGGTGAGCCGAGATAGCGCCATTGCACTCCAGCATGGGTAATAAGAGGGAAACTCCGCACCCCCGCCACCCCCCAAAAAAAAGCAAACCCAGCGGATAGGAGAGAAGAAGACACATCCTTTTCACTTTCCACTTTTGCTTAAGATAATTTCAAGAGAAATAAATCTAAATGACCCTGGGACTAAAATCCAATAGGGGCAAAATGTGCAGCGTTATCGATTGTACGTTTTAATACCACACATGATATACACCCACACAGCAGAATCGTGTCCTGGCAGCCTCTGCTTGTCTCCCACTCTCAAGTGGGTCTCCACGCAGCACCCAGAGCCCAGAAAGCTCCCTCCAGCCCAGGATGACACAGCCCTACGGTCCCAGTCCCTGGGGGCTCTCTGCATCCCTCACTAGACTGTCACCTCCAACCGGGTACAACTCCCTCAAAGGAGAGAAGAGCCTGTCCTCTTCCCGCAAAGTAGACAACATCCTGACTTTTCATAAATGCATTCATTTTGCCAATTTTTTGGAATAATGTGGTGTGTTTTCTCTGTTTCTCTCTTTTCTTTCAGCATGGTGTTGGTGAGGCTCGCCCACGTTGTACGCATCTCGCTGTTCTATTCTTGTTGCTGTGTGGGAATACACTGTGTGTTTTATTGCTGTCATAATTCACTATTCTGTTGTATTCTCTTGGCTGCAAGGAACTGTGCTACAGTGAACGCTCGTGCTCATGTCTCCTAACGCACTTGGGGTTATGTTTCTGTCGGTAGGTGGGAGTGATGGTGCTGGGAGATGAACTATTTATCTGCACGACTGTGGTGGACACCACGGCTTTCTGAGGGCAGAAAACCTATCTTTACACAGCTACGTCTCTATCACCTAGCACAGCACTTGGCACTAAATAGCCACATCCAAATCAACACTGGTTCACTTTCCTCTTCAATCTATATCTATGGAACTATTGGTCGATCTCTGCTTCTCTGAATACCAGGAAGCCAGTCTATTCTTAGGTAGAAAGAGAAGAGTAGGCAGTACCTTCTGCCCACAGCCTTACTCAGTAGGGCAGATAAATATGCTCACCCTGATCAGCATTCTCAAAAACCTATAAATGTCCCCTTTTGTGTCTTCTCCACTCCATTTAGTCCCATCATTCATCATATTTGCTCTCCTTCACAGGAGAGTTTCAAGGGACCTTAAGACATGAAGCTCCTCTCATTTGCTGTTCTCTTCTGTTTGGTTCAAATGAACTCAGGCAAATGTCTCCTGGTTAGCCTTGGGGAAGGTTAGCCCTGGGGAAGGTAGGGCAGAAATTCCATTTGTGTGTGTCTATGTGGACAGTGTGTAGGTGTGTCTGTGTGTTGTTAGTGGGTACAGGTGGGCCAAGTTGGGGCTCAGCCTTGGACAATCCTGATCTCCCCTTTGAAGTGTTTTAAAAGCTAAATACATGGTATAAAGGTCTTGACATAAGACAAAAGAGTATATTTGCTCTGATACAAACGGGAAGTACTCACTGCAGTCTCAGAAACGTTTTCAGAAGGAAGTTATAGTCTTAGGAATGCCAGGGCTGGAAGGGAGTCACACATTGTCTATTGCAGCCCCATCCTCCACAAAAAGAAAACCAAAGTCCAGAGAAAGTATGAACTCGCCACTGTGCAGTGAATAATTATGGCCGTAGTAGGTCTTCGCACTTACAACATTCCCCCTGCTTGCACATATAACACACTTTACAGATGGGCAAGCTGAAGTGTAACCAGTTAAATGACTTTTCTAAGGAGACATGACGAGAAATGGGAAGAAGACAGACCACTATCAGGTCTCCAGGCTTCCATGCTGGGGGCTGTTCTGTCTTGTCTAAAGGTGGACCCCCCTTCTTCACTTTGCTGCCCCCTCAAGCTGTGGCAGGGTTGAGATGATGCAGAATCGGAGAGTAAACCCCGTCTGGAGCTTGGATGTTGGATGCAAGTGTTTTCACCATCAGGCAAGACCAACACTGTGTCGCTTTGTTGCTGCTGTTGTTTAAAGTCATTGTATGTGGCATTTGCAGATCTGACGTACGTGAGATCTTTCTTTCAACTATCTCTCACCCAATATCCTGTTGTTATAAAAAAATTTAGGTGGTCTTTTGTGACTTAAAAGCCTACAGGTACTGGTGAGGACAGAGGTTTTATTTTCTCCTTTTCATTGTGGTACATAAAAGTAATATTGGGCCATAAGCTGAGAATTGGTTAATATTTCTAATTTTCTTAGAGACAACGACCCATCCCATCTGGACAACTTCTGTTTTCCGAAGCTCCCTCTGCTTCCTCCTAGCACACACCTCTTTCCAGGAAGCTTGAGGACCCTGATTTAAGAGTGGCATGGGCTTTTGAGGGCCTACCTGGGCCAGATGAGCATGCACACAACACACCCGATCATCCTCCTGGCAAGATTTCAGATGTAAATGATCGTTCCTGTTTTAAAGCTAAGAAGCCAAAGCTCAGTGAAATCGGGACCTGTCCGAAAGTGCTTAGCACTGTCAGAATACAGTTACCCTCGGCTGTGGGCTGGGGTCATCTGCTAGTCTCTGAACTATGGGAATTAAATGTCAACTCTCTTCGGTTGTCTCCACAGGGGTGTTCCACCTGGAATTAGAAATACCATCTGCCTTATGCAGCAAGGGACCTGCAGACGTTTTTCTGCCATTCTGGTGAGAGAAAGCGTGACACTTGCTCTGATCCCTGGAATAGGTGTTGTGTATCAAATACAGAGGAAGAAGAAAAAGAGAAACCAGAGAAGGATGGCCGATCTGGGATCTAAAATATAAGCTCCTGGAAGACAGGGATCTTGAAGTATCCGAAAGGCTTAAAGGACTGTGTGGCTTATAGTCGGTGTTCAATAAATATTTGTTGAATGAATTTAGCACCAAAGGTGAAGAGTTGATAAAAAATTTTTCTTAACTTCCTGACTTCTCCATGTACTGCTTTTTTAAAGGGGTCTCAGAATTTTGATATTCCACTTGCCTTTCATAGTCCAGGGAATATCTCTCAAGTACCTGGAGATGGTAATAGTCTAGAAACCAAGCTCCACACTGATTTCCAGAGGGACATAAATGCAACCAATCTGCTGCTCTGCTTTCCATCTGATGGCATCTTTCTTATCACACCCAGCATCAGTTTTCTGCTTATACACCCAGATTCTAATGCTCCTTTTCCCTTTTCCCTTTATACCTCCTCAAGCAATAACACCAAGAGGTCACATTTCAGTCGGATAGAATTGTTCTCAAGCATTTACTCTTAGGCTATTTCAATGAATTAATGCAACAGTCTGATAGTATGTATAATAAGGTGCAAGCAGGTCCATTTCGGGAATGAAAGAGAAATGAAAATCATAAGGTTAAGCACATTTCCCCAGGCTAGCAACTCATAAAGGGCATTCTCGGTATGCCTGTCAGTCATACCTTCTAAAAAACCTATTTCTGAGCAATTGAAGCAGGGCAGGGCCCCTGTTCACGAAGGTTCCTTGATGCTTAGCTGTCTTTTGCCTCTCTCTGGCTCCTGCTTGAATTTGTTGAATACTCATTTCAAGACTAGTGAATACTAATTACAGGTGAGGAATGTAAGAAATAATAAAAACAAAGGTGCTGAGTGGTAGACACCACATGCCAAGCTTTTCCCAACTCAGATGACCTGGGAAGATACCGTGTGTCTCCGTTTCTGTTGCTGCCTGGGTCCAGTGTGCTCCTGAATGAGCTGAGCTACTTCACAAGCCCCCCTAGAATGTACACTTCGGGGCTCCAGTCTCAATTCCCAGCTCAAGTTGCCATAAATACTTGGCATAGTGCCTTTAGCCTCTCGCAGCCTCTTCTAAACTCACTCTTGGTTCTTTTTTGTTTTCTAAATACAATCAGACAGACCCCAGGAGCACACAGCATAAGCCTCTTTTCGGCACAGGCATCTCTGCAGGGCCCTCAGTCGTGCCTTCAGAGGGGAGAGCCATTGTTCCGTCCCTGAAGGGAATGACTTCCTGAAGGGCATTGGCCCCAGTTAGCCTCGGCTCAGAGTGAAACACAGCAAACATCCATGCCTCAGATCTGGCAGATGCATTCTCAGCCGGGAGTGGCACCAGGCCACACCAGTAGGTCTGTGCACCAGAAACACAGAACAACATGAAGGAGCCCTGGGGGGCTGAAGCCTGGTTCCACAAGGACGGGAATTCTGGGCAGGTGCCATTACACAGCAGCCCCTTCTCTCGGTCACATGTTCCTCGGAAATGAAATGAAGGAGTTGGGCTCCATCTCAGACCCCATCAGAGCACAGCAGCCTGGGGGTGTGTAAGCACAGCCTCACCCAGGGACTTAGGGGGTCTCCACCCGGCAAGGTGGGGAGGCTGGGAGCCCCATCCCTCCCTGTCAGGGTGGTGCAGGTGAGAACCACTAGGGAGCCCTTGCAGAGTCCAGGGCTGGCCAGAAGGGTGCTCTCATGGGCCCTCTGCTGTATTATTTAGTATTTTTAAGGTAGACCCTGGGCCTCAGCTGGTCTCTACTGTGGAAAACATTATCTCCCCCTCATGTAAAATTTCTTCAAAGGAAGTATTTGTCCACCTGTCGGGCATGGTAAAAACTGGTACCTATGGCATTACCCAGCACAAAACAGGCCTGAGAGTGTTTGCTGAGGCTTCCGGGAAGTGAATACTAAGGCGAGGGGAGGGGAGGGGAGGGGAGGGGAGGGGAGGGGAGGGGAGGGGAGGGGAGCCAGCCCAGGCTCATAGGGTCCTCAGTGGTCGGCTCTGGAGTTGCTCTGCTCCCTTAAATTTTTGTTTGTTTATTTGTTTACTTTTTGGCTGTTTTTCTTTTTCTTTTCTTCAATGTAAAGTGTCTCTGTGAGGCCTGAGAATGAATCTGACTGGATTAGCCCAGAGACCAAATGAGCCCCCAAAACTGGAGCTTACATTTTCGTTCCGCCCCTCCGGGATATTGGGCAGATCTCTATAGCATCCCTGTCACTGTCTGTAAAGTGACAGGACTGAACTTAGTCCTAAAAAGTCCTGGCGTTGTTCTAAGACAGAATCCCCAAAAGGCTCTTTTACAAAGCCTGGAACGCCTGGGCCAAGCAGGCACCCCGGCAATACCAAGACCTACCACGCGGGGGCGCACTGCCGCTCTAACGCAAGTTGCAGATGGGCTTTTTTGACCACCTGTTCTGAAGCTGGGCACCGGGCTGAGGAAGGAGCAGCTGGGGTCACAGCAGCGGACAGCCAGGGGGCCCGGCTTACCAACGCTTCTGGTCTGAATGTCAGTGGCACTGACTACAGTGCCTCATTCCTCTGTGCCCTGCACAGGGTACCATTCACGCCAGGTGTGTGGACATGAGTTCAGACTGAAACTGCTGGGATATTTACTGAGGCATTGTGGTGCATCTGCTCTTTTTTTGGGAAAGAGTAGAGCCCCCCTGTTCCAGCCTCCTGTCTTCTGGAGTCATGACTGCAGGGTGGCCCAAGCAGATGGGCCTCAGGGCCCAGCAGGCAGCTCTCTGCAGCGGGAGAGCCAGGGCCTCACCACAGGGTCCAGGGTTCTAAGCCTGGGCTGCCTCCCCCGGGCTCCATGTAAGAGACTGGAATATGATCCTAAGTTTGAGGATAAATAGAAAGTAGTGATTGCATCCACCCCATCCTGCCCTCAGTTCCCATCTGTTTTCAACCTGAGGATTCATCTTCCTTGTCTTTGCTAAGACACCTTCAGCCTGTGTTCAGGGGAAGCTGGGAAGAGGTGCTGGGAGACCCAGGACATGGCAAGTTGCTTCTCTGCCTGGCACTCGGAAGTGTGTGAACCCTTTGCTGACTCCAGGAGAGGCAGGAGGGTACCTGGTGGTGGGCTGGGGCTCCAGCCAGCAGGCCGGGGCAGAACAACCAGGCCTGGTCCAGTGGGGGCCCAGTATGTTATTCCTGGCAAATCTTCATACTTTCCACATAGCTCTTTCTTCTGAGAGAAGTATGATCGTCTCCACAGTATCTGTAAAAAATCGGCTTCCTGAGATGCCACGGGAACCAGCAATGACAGAGCTGTTCCCTCCTCATACTCAAATTGACTCGAATTTCAACTCCACTCTGAAGCCTTCCTGGCCCTCTCCCTGCTTTCCTGCCTGGCATTGCCCACTGCTCTGCGTCTCTGCCCCTCAGACACTTTGGCACATCCTATCATAGGGTCTTGTCACTCTGTTGCCATTATTCATTTACATATTTGTAGTCCTCCCTCTAGACCTTGAGCTTCTCAAGGACAGAGCCTGGAACTCATAAATACTCATATTTACCCTTTCAGTAACCAGTGAAGGCCAGTAAATATGAAAAAGAGGAAGGAATGAGTAAACTAATCTAAGCCTCAAACCGGGTCTTCTTCAGTGCACCACTGCTGTCCTTTTTAATCCAAGTGCTGGCGCAGGTTTCACTAGGGGATGCAGGGAAACCCCATGGTGGCTGCAGCCCGCAGCCTGCATCCCTGTCTTCTCTCTCACAGCCCCTGGATTTCACCACCTTCTTCCTTGTCTATTCCAGCCTCTCCCGCTCCCATTGGGGTTCTCTTCTCTAAAACCCAGTCAGCAGGTGGGGTGAGGCCTTTATTACAGAGCCTTACAACAGAGCTGTGACCCCTTCATTTTCAGGGGCTTAACTCTTACCCCATGGGAGGAGGGAGGCTGGAGCAAGGGCTAGAGAAGTGAAGAGCCCCCTGGCCCCCGAGTCTCCACCCTGAGCATCTGCCCCGACAGTGTGACATGTGCACCCTGCCGAGACCAGCTCGGTGGTAGAGACCCCAACCCAGGCGGTGCTGAAGGAATTAAGAAACAGAAACAAAGATAGAGTGAAAAAGTGGGATCAGAGCGGGACGTCAGGGGTCTGCCAGCATTTCCCAGTGACAGCCCAGAGCAGACTCTGACCCACGTATGCATTCTTTGTGGACAAGTGATTATTTTTAATAAGCAGGTGCTCAGTGTTTCTTCATAGACTAAAGACACACTAAACAGGCAGATAGTGAATGTTCTCCACTAAAATAGAATCAAGCCAGAAAGCACTCTGCGAGCCAGCAACGGGGACAAGGTCAGGTACCCTGTGTTTTGGGAACTGGTTTAACTCGTGCTGACTGGTACATACTGCTTGCTTATTCTAGCAGTTTCCTGCTGGGGATGGCTCGGCGTTCTTTGCCATTGCCTCTCAGCAAACATGTACTCAATCACACACGTCAATACCTCCTCCCAACAGCACCCTCTGTCCCACCCTCATGGAATCACAGACAGAAAAGGGGCCCAGGATGCCGTTTAACAAGGCCATGCCCTGATGGGCCGCATGGCATCCTGGAGAAGCCCTGGACTGGGAATCAAACTGCCTGCATCCTCGTCCTGTGTCTGCCATCCTTGACCTCACTGAGCGTCGGCCCTTCCTTGATAATCTGAACACATGTGTGTGCTCTCTGATTTTGAAAACAAAGGATACATGAAATTCTTTGTGAACCATACAGGATTGGGACTATAGAGGTGATTCATTTTATTATCTAATATTTGAATCTTCTCGATTCAAATTAGGCAGCAAATGCGATTGGAGATTATTGTCAACCTCAAAAGGGTACCTATTGCATTTTAACATCACACAGGTGGGGTAATTTAGTGACTAAAATATACCCATGCATATACATGTATACATTTACACTTGGTGTCTCGTTATGCAATTATAGCCAGAATGGATTTTTTTTTTTTTTTTTGAGACTGAGTCTCACTCTGTCACCCAGGCTGGAGTGCAGGGTAAAATCTTGGCTCACTGCAACCTCCGCCTCCCAGGTTTAAGCAATTCTTCTGCCTCGGCCTTCCCAAGTAGCTGGAATTACAGGCATCTGTCACTGCAACTGGCTAACTTTTGTATTTTCAGCAGGCACAGGGTTTTGCCATGCTGGCGAGCTGGTCTTGAACTCCTGACCTCAGGCGATCCACCCTCTTTGGCCCCCCAGAGTGCTGGGATTATAGGCGTTTGCCCCCGCGCCTGGCCCAGAATGGTTTTTTAAGTCATCCATGTGTGAGCCAATCTCCCAGGTAAGCTCCACGTCTAAACCTTTTCGATTTCATCTGGGCTCTTCAGATCGAGGCAGCCAAGCCTGTCCTGCCAACTCTTGGAATCCTTGAAGGTGAATAATTGTCACAGAAAGGTGAGGCTCTTGTCCTGCCACCATGTCAGAAGGTGACTTATTACCACCAAGTCCCACCCCTATGACAATCCTGTGCTGGGGGAGATGAGCAGGTCCCTCCCGCCGGAAACTCCTCCAAACCCCTTTCCTTGTTCACACGAGGCAGAGGTGGGCAGCACAGCTCTCCCATCAACTACCTGAAAATCCCTCTCAATAAAGGGATAAGATGCGTTTTAAACAAAAGAAACCAGAGACCTTTCAACGTGCTACTCTCGCAGGCCGATAGGCTATGTGCTTCAATAATAACACTGCGATAGCTCAGATTCCTCTTTTGGAGCTGCCTTCCGCATCCCCCTCTATGCACAAATAATGTCATCTGTGGGCCGGGCACGGTGGCTCAAGCCTGTAATCCCAGCACTTTGGGAGGCTGAGGTGGGTGGATCACGAGGTCAAGAGATTGAGACCATCCTGGTCAACATGGTGAAACCCCGTCTCTACTAAAAATACAAAAAATTAGTTGGGCATGGTGGCGCATGCCTGTAATCCCAGCTACTCAGGAGGCTGAGGCAGGAGAATTGCCTGAACCCAGGAGGAGGAGGTTGTGGTGAGCCGAGATTGCACCATTGCACTCCAGCCTGGGTAACAAGAGCGAAACTCTGTCTCAAAAAAAAAAATGTCATCTGCGTGGAATGAACCTAGTCTACCATGAACATTTATTTCTCAGCTAAGGACACCTGGACATTAAGAAATTCACCCAAGGCCTTCGGCTTCCTCCCTCACTCTGGGGAGGAGCAAGTGTCCGCTACACTCGGAAGACCATAAAGGGCATCTCTAAACTCCTGATGGGCCTTGGGATGGCAAGTTGCCAGATGTTCAAGCTGTTTCCAGGATTCCTCCCCATGGGATGCCACGTGTGTTAGGTCATCTGCAGGCTGCTCCACAGGTGACCCCACTGGAGGCTTAGTCACAGGTCTCACCTGCAGGGAAGATGTACCTGTACTGCCTAAATCTGAGAATGTGCACAGAGGAGCAGCCCACCCCAAAGACAGGCCAGCAAGGGCTTGGTGGTCACTGCGGGGGAGGCACCTGGGATGGGACACGAGCACCAGCACAGACAAGGCCGAGGTGGAGGCAGAGCTCAGAACAGATCTACCTGCATACAGGTGTAGAAGAATTCTGGTGCTAAACTCTCAGGGGCCCGAGCACCTACCGCAGGTGTACCTAGTAACGCCACCTCTCCCAGCCCCTTGGAGATTACTGAACGCTTTCTCCACTCCAGCTCCTGTGCTGAGCACAGCTCACGCATTAATCCCAGGCCACCTATGGAGTGGCATGAATATGTCTGCACTACAGATGAGACACCTAAGCCTCAGAGATGTGAAGTCCCTCACCCACAGCCACACGGCCAGGAGCCCACAGACTTTGTAGGTTCCAGAGGCATGTCTGCAAGGAGCAAGTCAAGGTGGACCCAGATGGGCCCCCGACCTGGCCCACATTCCCTGATGCCACATGGTTCCTATACCATAAAATATCGGAGACATGCTGTTCGCCCACAATGTCACTTCTAGCTCTCCCTTCCTTAATAAATAGTGCCGTGACAATCACTGTGGTTGTAACAAGGTTAACGGAAGTCCATGCGTTATGAATCGCTTTTCACATTATACACTCGATCTGCGGTAGGTGGCCACTATTACCCAGCCGTGAAGAAATGGAAACTCACCCAAGTTAAGAAGCGTGCTCAAGAGCACACAGCTAGTAAAGCAGAAGAAAGGGTGAGCCTCCTGTTCTGGCTTTGGTGGGGACGTGTGCAAGGGGCTTGGACTTTCTGCCAAGTCCTGTATTCCTGGGTTTGGGCAAAGCGGAATATGACTTGTGGGCTTTGTGCCATGCCGCTCTGGGAAGCCACCTCAATTTCAGAGCTCACTTCAAGATGAGGGGATAAGGGACCCCTGCCCTGTGTCAGAAGAAAGGAGGCAGACAGGAGCCCGGCAAGATGGTCCTGGAAAGAGGGGGATTTGTGTCTGTCTGAGCTGTGGGTATTGGGAGAAGCTGGTGAATGGTTCTGCACTCAGGAGTCTCCCTCCCTTTTATCCATGTTAGCATCACAGGGTTCTCCTCTGCCATTTAAACTTCCAAGGAGAAGTTTGAATCCATTGTTCATATTTCCTACTCAAAAAATAAACAAACAAACAAATGGAACTAGAGGCACAGACACTGGCTTTGCCTGCTGTCAAGGCCTAGAATCGCCACCTTCTCATATCCCAGGACTGCAGTGCAGGGACACAGAGAGAGAGAAGGGTCAGGCTCACACGTGAGACCCAGCACTACAGCAGGCTCCCCTGGCCCCCGAATTGGGTCTGCACAGTGCAGAAAAGAGAGAAGCATAAACTTGACATAGCAGAGTGAGCTGGCTCGGCCCGGCTGAACCCGGCTTGCTACAGTGGGATCCTGGGTATTGCATGGAAGCTAAAAATGACAAGTGGGAAAGAATCAATGAGCAAGCACAGGGAGGCCAGTGGAGAGCAAAGCAGGTCCCAGGCCCTGGGCATGGATTCAGTAGGGAGGCCAGCAGAGAGCAAAGCAGGTCCCAGGCAGCGGGCATGCATTTGGTAGGGAGGTCAGCAGAGAGCAAAGCAGGTCCCAGGCCCTGGGCATGGATTCAGTAGGGAGGTCAGCAGAGAGCAAAGCAGGTCCCAGGCCCTGGGCATGCATTCAGTAGGGAGGTCAGCAGAGAGCAAAGCAGGTCCCAGGCCCTGGGCATGCATTCAGTAGGGAGGCCAGCAGAGAGCAAAGCAGGTCCCAGGCGGTGGGCATGCATTCAGTAGGGAGGTCAGCAGAGAGCAAAGCAGGTCCCAGGCCCTGGGCATGGATTCAGTAGGGAGGCCAGCAGAGAGCAAAGCAGGTCCCAGGCGGTGGGCATGCATTTGGTAGGGAGGTCAGCAGAGAGCAAAGCAGGTCCCAGGCCCTGGGCATGCATTCAGTAGGGAGGTCAGCAGAGAGCAAAGCAGGTCCCAGGCCCTGGGCATGCATTCAGTAGGGAGGTCAGCAGAGAGCAAAGCAGGTCCCAGGCCCTGGGCATGCATTCAGTAGGGAGGTCAGCAGAGAGCAAAGCAGGTCCCAGGCCCTGGGCATGCATTCAGTAGGGAGGTCAGCAGAGAGCAAAGCAGGTCCCAGGCCCTGGGCATGCATTCAGTAGGGAGGCCAGCAGAGAGCAAAGCAGGTCCCAGGCGGTGGGCATGCATTCAGTAGGGAGGTCAGCAGAGAGCAAAGCAGGTCCCAGGCCCTGGGCATGGATTCAGTAGGGAGGCCAGCAGAGAGCAAAGCAGGTCCCAGGCGGTGGGCATGCATTTGGTAGGGAGGTCAGCAGAGAGCAAAGCAGGTCCCAGGCGGTGGGCATGGATTCAGTAGGGAGGTCAGCAGAGAGCAAAGCAGGTCCCAGGCCCTGGGCATGGATTCAGTAGGGAGGTCAGCAGAGAGCAAAGCAGGTCCCAGGCCCTGGGCATGGATTCAGTAGGGAGGCCAGCAGAGAGCAAAGCAGGTCCCAGGCCCTGGGCATGCATTCAGTAGGGAGGCCAGCAGAGAGCAAAGCAGGTCCCAGGCCCTGGGCATGCATTCAGTAGGGAGGTCAGCAGAGAGCAAAGCAGGTCCCAGGCCCTGGGCATGCATTCAGTAGGGAGGCCAGCAGAGAGCAAAGCAGGTCCCAGGCCCTGGGCATGCATTCAGTAGGGAGGCCAGCAAAGAGCAAAGCAGGTCCCAGGCGGTGGGCATGCATTCAGTAGGGAGGCCAGCAGAGAGCAAAGCAGGTCCCAGGCCCTGGGCATGCATTCAGTAGGGAGGTCAGCAGAGAGCAAAGCAGGTCCCAGGCGGTGGGCATGCATTCAGTAGGGAGGCCAGCAGAGAGCAAAGCAGGTCCCAGGCGGTGGGCATGCATTCAGTAGGGAGGTCAGCAGAGAGCAAAGCAGGTCCCAGGCCCTGGGCAGATTCAAGAACTGGTTTTGTTCTAAGAGCAAGACAGAGACATCAAAACCAAGGGCAGGGGCGATGAGCACCAGGTAGGAAGGAGCTCAGGAGCCTCCCCGATGCTGGACTGGTGCTCCCCCGCCTCCCTCGGTACCAGGCTGAATGTCCTGATATTTAGTCTGACTCTGCATGGACTGCCTAAACCTCATCAGAAACCGCTCACTGTCCTCCTGGTTAGCCCCAAACTTCCCAACAGGGTCCCCAGGACCCCATGAACAGAAGCCCTTGCTAAACTCCCCAGCCAGCACCTGTACCTTTTTCATCTCCAGCCAGCCCAAGGTCTTTGTTTGTTTGAGACAGGGTCTCACTCCGTCGCCCAGGCTGGAGTGTAGTGGCACTATTGTGGCTCACTGCAGCCTCCACCTCCTGGACTCAAGCGATCCTCCTACCTCAGCCTCCCAAATACCTGGGAGCACAGGCATGCACCATTGCACACTGCTAATTATTTTAGGCGGTGAGCCACCACTTCCAGCCCCACTGTATTTT
Source organism: Callithrix jacchus (assembly GCF_049354715.1). Lineage (NCBI taxonomy): Eukaryota > Metazoa > Chordata > Mammalia > Primates > Cebidae > Callithrix > Callithrix jacchus. The sequence goes on along the minus strand of NC_133514.1, from coordinate 9,985,313 downwards.
AAACTTCCGAACTCACAAGTTTTTTTATTTTCCAGTTTTGTACCCTCTGGTTCCTACACCTGGGGCGTTGCTCACATTTTCCTTTATTCACCCTTTAGATCACAGCTCTGGCTACCTTTTCTCTGAGAAACTGACGCTCAGGCCGAGTGTGGCGGGTGCCCCTCCTGTTGACTCCTCCACTGCCAGGCCCTCCCGGAGCTGGAGTCTGTCACCTTGAACTGCCTCCCATGTCTGCTGTGCTCTACAGACTCCCGTGCACCCCAGCACCTGTGACCTGTGCAGCATTTATTTTCCTGAATATTTAGCTCGATGCCTATGTTTGTGGAAAGAAGGAAGAAAGGCAGGGAGGAAGGAAGGAAGGAATGAAGGAAAGAAGTGAAGTGGCTGGCACCAGGAAGAGTGACAGATCAGACCCACCAGAATGTGGGGAGAGCCAAAGGGACTCTGTCCTCCCTCCTGCCTTCCAGTTGACTCAGTGCCTGGATCCTGGGTGGGGGCACCCATGGAGGGAAGCATCAGCTGCAGGGCCAGGTGGAGGGGCAGCAATGGGGGACCCGGTAACAAGGAGACTCTCGGCCTCTCTATGGGATTGACCACGCATGTGCTGGTGCCTGGAAGTGGGGAAAGTTGCTAGAGCTGAAGAAGTCTTGGATGGCAGCATTTAGGCATCGTGGTGCTTCTGCATCCTTCTTCCTCTAAAGAGGGGTGTCTATCCAATTCCTTCTGCAAGACTCACATGTCCTCCTCCAGGTGAGGAAAGCCCAGCAGACTCTAGCATGACTGGGTAAAGGTGACCGAGCAACCTCAGCACCAGGAATGCACATTCATGCCACGAGACCGAGCAGGGGCTGGGTCCGTTCCCAGCAAGGGGATGCACCAGCCTCGGGCTTCCCGGAATTCACATCTGCCTGAGCACCTGATAGCAGAGAGTCATGGTGACTCACGGGACTGAATATTCAGCTGCGATGTTTGGTGCTAGGTGTGGTGCACGTCACAGGTGAGCATAACCAAAGGAACTGGAAAAGCTTCACATCTGACTTTATTGCTGTCACTGTGTTGTTGTTACAGGGAGGAGCCTGAGGTGCAGACGGGATACAGTACAGTTGTGTCTCTAAGCCAGATGAGTGTCCTCATCTTTAAGGAGTCATCTCCCTCTAATCCTGTGGTTCTCAGTCCCATCGTGGCAGCTTTTGAAAATTAAGTATTATGCTGAAGCACCTTCTGCAGTGTCCTGACTTCCTTGCCTGGGGTGGACCCTTGACTGCTTTTAATCAGATACTTTGTTGTGCTTATTCTGGGTCCAGAGCTCAGAACCATTGCTTGAAGCAGAGTCATGGCTCTTCCTGAACAAATGTTTCTGGGTCCTCCTCCGTGTGGTGAGCGTTCCCCAGAACCGAGGCCCTGCCGTGGGTCATGGTCCTCTGCCATCATCGATACCTTCTCTCCAGGCACACACAGGAGGCAGCAATGGGCCACAGTGACCCTCCCCGACCACAAGCTCCCTCACACTTTTTTACCAGACCTATGCCACACAAACAGAACATTTTACTGAAGTTTCTGCAGATTTCACCAAAGAAGAGCAACACATTAAAATCTGGAAAATGTATGCTTTTCCCAGATTCCAAGAGGGAAGTTTCTTTGCTTCGGTCCTTTAAAAGGCCAGTGGGCTCTGACGTGTTCCAGCTTCAGTCTCTTGACCCCAAATTGTCCTCCTCCTTTGTTTACCCTCCCTTCTCTCCTTCACTGCTTGGGATACCTCCCTCCCACCTACCAGCAGTGAGGACACCACTTAATTGTCCCAGCATCTCTTTCCATTCGCTTGAACAGGCTGGAGCAGTCACTGAGAGCAGCAGCAGATCATGGGTGTCTAATGACACCCAAGTTCCAAGAGCGCAAGCCTGGAGGGGCTGAGCCCTCCAAGGCACCTTGTCTACTGGGCACTGTTCCAACCCTCAGGCTTTCTTCTTGCCTGTCTGCCAGGGTGAGTGCAGACAAGCTTATTTCTTAGCTTACGAACCTGTTAGCTAGACTATCTGTACAACTCTCCAGGACAAATGTTAGGTTTTGAGGACTATGCATTCTTAACCCACAGTGAAGAAAGAAATATTTCCCTGATGAATGAGATGCTTCTCACTTCCGCAAGAGTTAGAACCTCGTTGTTCAGCAAAGGAGCATTTGATTTCTTTCCTGCTCCATCTCATGCCTGCCTGGAGGCTTAAGGCACACTGTCACCCTCTTTTTGTATCTCAGGAGGTGTTGAGCCTGGATTTTCAAGTTAGGATCTAATTAAATATATTTTTTTTTCTTCCTGGAAAAAGCAAAAAGGAGTTGGAACCTTGAAAAAAGAGCAAATAGACTGCAGGGTAGGAAAATAAACAGCTATCTCATGTATGTGGCTGAGTAGCCTGTATGGAAATAAAAATAGACTTCCTTTTCAAAGGGGCTCTCCCCAGAAAATGGAGAAATGCCAGTAACCCCCCACGAGGTGGGTGGAGATGGTTCTGGGATGATTCAAGTGCATTCCATTTATTTTGCACTTTATTTCTATTATCACATTGTAACATACAATGAAATAATTATATAACTCATCACAATGCAGAAACGGTGGGATCCCTGAGGTGGCTTTCCTGCAACTAAAGAGTTCCATCTGGGGGTGACGGGAGACAGTGACAGATCATCAGGCATTAGATTCTCATAAGAAACATGCAACCTGGATCCCTTGCACGCAAGTTCACGATAAGTTTGCACTCCCGTGAGAATCTCATGCTGTTGCTTATCTGACAGGAGGCGGAGCTCAGGTGGTCATACGAGTGATGAGGAGCAGCTGTGAATACAGATGAGGCTTTGCTCACTTGCGTGCTGCTCACCTCGGACTGTGTGGCCCGGTTCCTAACAGTCCATGGACTGGTAATGGTCCATGGCCCAGGGGCTGGAAATCCCCGATGCAATGGGACAAGAGATTTTTGGATCCATCTTAGTGTCACATGTAGAAATTGAACCCTGGTGGCTTAATCATTGAATTTTTCTGAAAAATCCAGAAAGCTGGATTTTTATACAAAATTTTTAGTTTTTTAAATGTTGACATTGAAACTAATATTCAAAATATGTTGGTGGACCCTATTTTACCCATGGGTTTCCAAAACTCATGACTGATTTAGATGCAGGAATCAGCTTGACCCAACTCAATGGACCATGAAGACTTAGACCTGTAATGACCTCAGAGATCTGTGATTCCTTTCCCTTCTGCAGGCAGAATCAAAAGATGCAAAGACCAGACTTGGTCAACAGTTAGCCCAAATTTACACGGTGTGTTTGTCAAAAACCTGGAACGGGAACACAGGTCTCCGAATCTCTTCCATTCTTTACACTATACCTCAGTATATTAGTTATCCATTGCTACATAACATATCTGAAAACTTGGTGGATGAAAACAGCAAACACTGCTCATCTCATGCGTTCTGTGGGTTGTAGAAACTACGCATGACCCAGCTGGGTGCTTCTGGATCAAGCTTGGTCATGAAGTTGCAGTTTAGCTGTCAGCCAGGGCTGCAGTTTTTTTCTGAAGCCTACACAGGGAAGGATCTACTTCCCTGAACTCACTCACATGGTTATTGGTGGGAGCTGGTATACCACATGGGCTCGTATCTCAAGAGCCTGAGTGCCTCCCTGGCTGGTGGCCAGATAACCCCCTCAGTTCATTGCCTTGTAGGTCTCTCCATGGGGCAGCTCCAAACATGGCAGCTGGCTCCCATAAGGGCAAGAAGAGTGAGAAGCCGCCCAAAACTGAATCCACAGCCTTTTCCTAGCCTACTCTTACCACTTCTGAGATTACGGTATAATCTAATGATTCATAGACTTAAAATCTATTTATTAGAAATGAGTGAACGAGGTAAGCTCATAATCAAAAGGAGTGGTTTACACCAGAGCATGAATACCAGCATTTCACAAAGACAGGGGTCACTGGCGGCCATCACAGAAGCTGCCTGCCACACTCAGGGTCTCACAGATTTATACCAGGGGTTAGAAAACTACAGGCTACTGGCTAAATCCGGTTACCACCCAGTTTTACAAATAAATTTTTATTGGAACAAAGTCATAGCCATTTGTCTACATATCGTTTATGACTGATTCTGCATTACACCTGCAGAATTAAGTAGTTGCAACAGAAGCCACATGGCCAGCAGTGCCTACAAATATTTACTGTCTAGCTCTTTACAGAGAAGGTCTGCTAGTCCCTAATACATGCAATCATACAACCTCCTGAAAAGCATGGAAGAGAAGTTGAGACAGAGATGTCAAATTCATCATTTTGCTGAATTTTTCTTGGTGCTCTAGGACCATAAATACCGTGCTATATGATTTCATACGGCAATTAGCTGGAAATTCCCAAAACCGGAGTAGTCCTGTGGTCTGGGCCAAGTGGGTGAGTGGTGGCTTCCATTCCCCAAGCCCTCTCATTTATTCTTCATCACATATAATCATTCACTTTTCCACTGGGAAACACTGCACCAAAAGCCTTTGACAAAAACATGGATATAAAACATAACTACAATCATCTGAATAATAAGCAAGTGGTTAGCATAATCTGTGCACCTGAGGTCCTGGGTTCTTTCATTTGCCTTAACCTTAGTTTCCGTTTTTTTTCTTTTTTTTTTTTGTGGAAACGGAGTGTCACTGTCGCCCAGGCTGGAGTGCAGTGATGCGATGCCACTGCTCACTGCAACCTCTACCTCCCAGGTTCAAGCAATTTTTCTGCCTCAGCCTCCCAAGTAGCTGGGATTAGGGGTGCCCACCACCACTTCTAGCTACTTTTTGTATTTTTAGTGAAGACGGGGTTTTACCATGTTGGCCAGGCTGGTTTTGAACTCCTGACCTCAGGTGATCCACCTACCTTAACCTCCCAAAGTGCCGGGATTACAGGCATGAGCCACTGTTCTGCCTCCTTATCCTTAAGTAAAAACTATGATACCTACTTTATGTTTTTGTCAGAGAAATGCATTAAAGCACCAACTGCAGTGCCAGGTATGTAATAACAGTTTCATAGATGCCAGCCACTATGTGCCAATCATTTCATAGTCATCCATTGCCTATCACCACATCAGTTAATAGGCTCATTTCAATGACCAGTTCTGATGAAAGGATAGTGGCAGATGATCTATTTAAACAAAAAAGTCCCCTGGGTCACACCTTTTGCCCTTGGATGCATCACCTCAGCTGCCAGCCCATTGATGAGATGGCCTCATGATTGTTTTGTAAGAGCCACCTGTCCCCTAAAAGTCCTGCCTGAGGAAGCAGCCAGCACAACTGTGTAGGCTGGTGGCAACAGGTACTATAGAGTGAGTTTTCACTGGGACGCGGCGTGATTAAATAGAAAGGACCTGGTTGGAATATAATAGTGTAAACAGAAGGTGAGGCACTCTTATGCACTTCCTTTTATTTGTGGTGGAAATATTGCCGCCAAATGGGTTAAGAAAACGTCTTTAGGGTAGCTTTATATGAATTTCTCATAGACTTATCTCCTCGTTGATTCTGCCCATAGGAGTCAGGAGAGTCAGCCCCTGTCTTGCCAGGCAAGATTTCAGGAACTCTGGGAAAGGCATGCAACCCACATCACTGCTAAGCCTATAAATTCCTAAACTAGTTTGAGCCTGTTTAAAAATAATGTCATTTGTTAAGCCTGGCTCTCTCTCCAGAACATGTCTCCCACAGTGCCTGCTGGTATCACCACCTTAATTCTAATTATTGGGACCGCCATCGACCCTGTTCCCTGAACAGTCTCCGTAGCCTGCCTCCTCTCTCAATTCCTTCTCTCATACTCAACTGCTAAATGTACTCTGGATTCCTTCTTTTAGATGGTTCTAGCACTCAGGTCTGCCCCCTTCTCCCACTGGCATCCGAAACATAGCAGGCCTGAGTTCCGCTCTTGGGCTTCTGGCCTTTAGTCTTATAAGCCACTGCTCCATGCTGCATATCGTGTCTGCACCAAAGCATGATGCCAGCATTCCCCAAAGGCAGGGGTTACTGGAGTCATTGCAGTGGCTGCCTGCCACACTCAGTATCACGCAAAGGTATGTAGCGTCAAACCCTAGTGTGTTCAGATTGTTCTCGTGTTGTAAATCATTCGTTGTCTTTGCATTAGGTGCTGGTGTTCTCTCCCTGTTGTCTTCGCAATATGCATCCTGAGCATCCTAGGGCATACTCTGGGATTTGAAAATAATTCTTATTATCCAAAGGGTGAAAGCAACATAGGACTTGAGGATGCACTTTCTCACTAACATAAGGACATAAATGAAAGGACATCGCTTATTAAAGATAGTAAGAACTGTTCACAAATAGTATGTGGCATTCATCATGAAACTTGACAGAAACTCCAAGTGTTGTGCAAAGTGAGCTCTTCAGAACTGCAGAGCAGGGAGGGATCACTTTCAACCGGGGTGACTGGGATCACAAGGAGCTGGTATTTGGGTTGGGCCCTGAAGATTGTGCAAACCATTTTGTAGAAAGGATTGGCAGATACCTGGACCAGGCATGGTGACTCATGTCTGTAAACCCAGCACTTTGGGAGCCTGAGGAGAGCAGGTCACTTGAGGTCAGGAGTTCAAGACCAGTCTGGCCAACATGGTAAAACCCCGTCTTTACTAAAAACACAAAAATTAGCTGGGCATGGTGGCACATGCCTGCAGTCCCAGCTATTCAGGAGGCTGGGGTGGGAGAATCACTTGAACCTGTGAGGCAGAGGTTGCAGTGAGCCAAGATTGCACCACTGCACTCCAGCCTGGGAGACAAAGTGAAACTCTGTCTCAAAAAATGAAAAAAAAAAAAAAAAAAAAAAGAAATGCCACAAGTGATGGTGTTTGAGCAATAGGGAGAGAAGAGTCAGAAAGAATCTAATTTCCAGCCCCTGTCACCAAGCAATTTGGGGAGTAAAGTTGATATTTACAAAAAGAGGGAAGAGATACAAGGTATCAACATTATCAAGATGACAGTGATCTTCAAGTGATGTAAAGATTGGTTGAAAACATTGGGGAAATGGCCCAGACCAGAGATGAAGAGGGAAGGTCGCTGCATGCAGGCATAGGTAACCACATCCCAGACTATGAAGCCAGGAGAGGCCCGTGAGTAAGCATCTGGAATAGTTAGAAGCATGCAAGCACCACCTCACCTTCTAGGTCTCAGTTTCCCCATTTGTGAAATGCAGATAAGTGCATCAACATTATCAAATTACTGTATGACTCCAATGAAATAAATGCAAGTAAATTGCTTAGCACAGTGTCTGGAATATAATATGTGCTCGACAGATCTCAGTCATGATGACGTGACAATGACGAACAGGAGAATCGTCACCATCATCAATCATCACCATCATCGCCGTAAAAATGTTAAATTCTTGAAGATGCTCCCTTTTGGGGACTTCAGAGTCAGGAGGATAGGAAGAGAAAACAGAAAGTGGATGTCTGCTACATTGTGTTACTACGTCAGTGTGTATCTTTCTCCATTAGACTAAGAAATAGTGAAAATTACAGAGCATAGAGAGTAAATATTGTTTATTTTTCTATCCCGCACAGCACCAGGTCCTAAGACCCTGACACAGAGCAGAAGTCCAGGAAGTTCTCTGGGTGTTGAATTGAAGCAGAGGGATAGGTTTCTTAAAGTGGTCTTACAAGGCACAGATTGCAATGGGGTCAAGTCAGGAGATCACAGACAGCAAAGCCACTGAGCTGGGGATGTGAAAGGCTTGGCTGAACTTAGGGAGAGCAGTTTGGACAGCAGCTTGGACAGATGTCTTGAGGGGCCAGGAGGGAATGGGTTAGGGACAATGGGGTGATGGAGAAGGGTACACACCTGAGCAGAGGTCGCCACACATGAGTGTAGACCACTCATTTGAGAACTTCGAGAATGAATGAAAGAAAACCATGAGTAACCGTGTGAGGAGAAAAAAAGGATCACAGACAGGTTATTTTTTATTTAAATAATCTAATTTGGTTGTGGGTTGCAGTGAAGGAGCCTGTGGAGAAAGTCAGGGAGAGAGTGCTCTAAGAGAACAGAGAGCTAAGCATGCTGCACGGTATAAACAGGTGGGCTCCCAAGTAGAAGGGTCTTAGAAAAAAGAACTCCCCCTAAAACAAGAAGGAAAGAAGCAGGAACTGGGGAAAATATAACACTTAGAGGGAGAGACTGGAACATGGAGACCTGGTTGGAAGAGAATTGGTCCCTGGTTCCTTCTATTCTGGTTAAGGTAAAACACTCAGTGAGGGAAGGCATTGGGAGAGGCAGTTCCATCCACTGTGCCACGTAAAAGTGAGCCTGGAGCCTGGACCACTTCCCTAAGGGGAGACAGAGAGCCATGCAGCCTGTGCAGAGCACATCTCTTTGGGTGGGAAGATCTTTCTCTGTTTGCTCTCAATAAGCTGCTGTATTTTGCTTCAGGGCTTGCCTCCATGACTCCCAGCCTTCCGTATGTCACACCCCACTCCAGCTCCTTCCATTGCAGCGCAAAGTGCGAGCTCAAAACAACATCACAAGCATGGGCCGCAGGGATTTGCTAGCCACAGGGGATAGACTCTGTGCAAAGAGGGCTCCCGTGCTCTCTCTGTCTCTTCTCTTGCTGTAAGTAAAGGCAGCACCCACCACTACAGCCTGGAGTGTTTGCTGCCTCTTTTCAGCAACCTCGAATCACGACGCTTATCTGCCTTTCAATCTTGGGCACTCAGCCTGGCCTTCCTTCCAGTGAACGTGAAACAAAGGATTATGTTTAGAGCCTCGTACAAGTCTTTTCCATTTTTTAAAAAATTATATTCTGTAAGCCATCTGTTTTTCACTTGAAAAGGATAAACCATCTGTTTTTTACTTGAAAAGAATAATATCAAGATGCCTGAGTTACAAAGAAATATAGGCATAGCCACACACACACGCACACACACACATGTGCATGCACACACACATGTGCACACACATGTGCATGCACACACACACACACCCCAACTGCATTAACTAAGAGAACACTTTTTTCCCCCGAAGGAATTGACTCCATTGTATCCATAAGGAGAGTCTATCCTTGAAGTCACAGACTGAATATAATTTTATATATTATATAATCTGTGATACATACCATATATTGTATAGTATATATGTATATGATATATAATATAATGTTATGTATATGTACTATGTATATATACACATGATATATGTAACATTATATATTTATAATATAACACATATCTCTTCCCTTTCTTCTAGCACTGCGTCCATAGACACTGCCTAACGGCTCACCCGTGGAGAAAACACAGTCCTCTAGGCTCTGCTCTCCTGGAATCCTCAGAAATTCCATGACACCATGCAACTTCTCTCCATTTTTTGTGTTCTTCTCGTAATCCTGTCCCAGGCAATATCAAGTAAGCATGGCACCCCCCGAGGGAAAGTCAAGGAGAGTAATTTGGGGGATCTGGACTTGTGATCTGATTACGAACCCAGAGGAGCTCTCTGTGGACATTGATGCAGAACGTGGATGTGGAATCACTTTCTCAATTTATTCTTCCTTTGTCAAAGCTGAGCAGGGTCTGGATCTGCTAAACCAATGGGTAGGATCCTGGGGGATGGCCCATCATCAGTGGCGGTGGTGGGGAGAGAGCCTGGCTGGATTGGAGTGTTCCAATTTTAGAACTTTGGACGATGTGTCTATGAAAGTAGGAAATGATGGGTCTGGAGAACCTTAGAAAGCAGCCTTACTGATTTAGCCAAAAAAGATCTCAAACACCATCTCTTCCAATTAATTTATCTTTCCTGATAAGTAAAGAGAAAGAGAAATGCATTCGAGATGGCTTTAGGATTTGGCCGACACTCAGCCTCAGTAACTCTCCGTGTGGGACCACTGAGAAGAGATGCCCACCTACTCTCCCAACAGTCCTTGAATCAGGATTTTGGCACAGCCCCTGGTTAAGGAAAACACACCATCCCTTCAGTTGAGAGCCTCTTCTCTCTGGACTGTTGAGTTGCTTTAAGAGCCAGAGTAGCACAGAATGGCTGGGAGCAGGTGGACACTCCTGGGCATCACAGCCTATCCCACAGTGGTCAAGCTCCCAGAGTCACTGACCGGCAACCTTGGCAAACAGATTATGTAAGTGGTCTTTAAAACACACAGATTTTTCAAAGCACGACTGCCAGGCTCATCGGACATACATCTCTCCCAGCACCTCTTCAGTCTGAAGGAATTATTGGTGGGCTCAAACATTGAGATCATTTAAATGTGAGGTCTAGTTTTTCATGCATTCATGGTATGACCTCCATGTATCTACCAAGTCGAATGCAAACTTGCCCACCACCTTTCCCATCAGACTTTGGCCAGTGTAGATTGTTCCCTATTCCCCACACTGGCCCTGTGCCTTCCCACCTCTGCTCCTGCTCTCAGAGAGGGCACTTCTGACCGTCTGTCCCACCGGAGCTGCCAGATCCGGAGTCTGTGCCTCAGGATGAGCAGGTTTCCTTCATGCCCAGCCATTGTCCCTTCTCTGCACACCCTCTTCTTGTCTTCGTATTACATTTCCTCTCTCTCCTCTTTCTTTCTGCACAGTGGAGCGCAGTATCCAACAGAGTGTTTATAATTTAACGGCATTTTCAGGAACCCAAAGAGCCTCCACTGTGTGTACCTATCTGCAAGACGCAAAAATAACAAGAAAATTCGCTGCCTCAAGTCAGCATAAAGTATCAGTCCACACCCAGAAGGTTTGGTGGAGACAGGCAACTCCATTACTCAGTGTAAAATAAAGTCTGTGCATTTCCTGGGCCAATCCCTCGTGCTGTGAAGTGGCTCTTTCTGATGTGGGTTTACAGGGAAGACAATGCCTATGAGATCTGGAGTCATAGCTCTGGTGCCATCAAGAGATCCGCACCAAACAGGGAAAATAACACAAACAAACTGAGTTGAGTTTTATACCTCCATGGAGGCCTAATACGATGGCAAAACATAACACTTCCATAGACACTTTCTTTTTTTTGAGATGGAGTCTCACCCTGTCACCCAGGCTGAAGCGCAGTGACAGAATTTTGGCTCACTACAGTCTCCGCCTCCCAGGTTCAAGTGATTCTCCCACCTCAGCCTCCTGAGTAGCTAAGACTACAGGCACCTGCCACTATGCCCGGCTAAGTTTTGTATTTTTAGTAGAGACAGGGTTTTGCCATGTTGGCTAGGCTGGTCTGGAACTCCTGGCCTCAAGTGATCTGCCCTCCTTGGCCTCCCAAAGTGCTGGGATTACAGGCCTGAGCCACTGAGCCCAGCCCATAGATACTTTCTGACTAAAGGCCTAGAGTTTTCCCTCTTCCAGAAGAAAAGGTAGTCTGCAGTGACATAGTTGAGAATCTTTGTTCTTCCCATTTCCTTGTTTACCTTCTTTTGGGGATAAATAATTAAGCAAAAATAACGGTGATAAAGATGAAGGATGAAGCAACCTTCTATTAAAATCAGCGCGCTAGAAATGGCCTCACATATGTACCTACACAACTGTGAGAAGGTGTCAAGCAGCCACAATAAAGGGCTAGTGGATGGCAGCTCTGCAATATGCCAAGGTCCCACACTGGGCTAAATCATAAGGTGCTGATAAAATATACCAGAAGCACTATCTTCGCTGATGAAGCGTGGTACCGTCAGCACAGTGGGAGGAAGAAACGACTTCACTAAGTGTCTGATTAGAGTGAGCGCCTTGCAGACAGTCAGAGCCCAGTGAGAGAAACAAGTGAATTTAGAGATCTCACACTGGTTAAATTTAACTTGGAAAATTGATTATAGCGGTGATAGGAGAACTAAAAGCCAAAATGTATGGTAAGTCACTGCAGAACTTGGACAAGCAGAGAGGCACACCCATTCCTAGGGCCAGAGGGACGAGGCGGGAAGGAGGTAATAGTCTCACAACTTGTATATGGACTACCCAGGAGGTGCTGGAGTTGCTCAGACCTGCCTGTGTAAGCTGCGACCGTGGATGAAGCAACCTTCTATTAATAACAGGAATCAGAGCCACAGAGGTGACGCCTCCTGAAGTATAGGAAGAGAATTTCCTTTGCTTCTCACCAGCTCCTGCCCTTCACCTTCTGTCAGTGCCTCCCTTTGGCCAGTCTATATGATTCCGGAAGGCGGGTTGCTAGGAAGCGCCAGTCACTTCCTAAGGCACAGGGCACGGCACCAGCAGGCAGGGGATGGCTCTGAGCACGGCACCAGCAGGCAGGGGATGGCTCTGAGCACGGCACCAGCAGGCAGGGGATGGCTCTGAGCACGGCACCAGCAGGCAGGGGATGGCTCTGAGCACGGCACCAGCAGGCAGGGGATGGCTCTGAGCACGGCACCAGCAGGCAGGGGATGGCTCTGAGCACGGCACCAGCAGGCAGGGGATGGCTCTGAGCACGGCACCAGCAGGCAGGGGATGGCTCTGAGCACGGCACCAGCAGGCAGGGGATGGCTCTGAGCACGGCACCAGCAGGCAGGGGATGGCTCTGAGCACGGCACCAGCAGGCAGGGGATGGCTCTGAGCACGGCACCAGCAGGCAGGGGATGGCTCTGAGCACGGCACCAGCAGGCAGGGGATGGCTCTGAGCACGGCACCAGCAGGCAGGGGATGGCTCTGAGCACGGCACCAGCAGGCAGGGGATGGCTCTGAGCACAGCGGAGTGACTGGCCATGCTGGCTTCACGTCACGATGCTACCTTTCTGAGCCTCAGTGTCCTCATCTATAACATTGGGACAATGTCTGCCTTTATCTCTGTAACTTATATAATGGTGGTTGTGACGAGATCAATGGCTGCAAAGGAGAATGGCCGAGCCACCCTTCATCTTAGACTATGTCAGGATGAAGAAGAGTTGACACCCTGGATGCCCATGCTGGAGTCTTAATATTGTTAACCGAGGGTCACATGGCTGATACATGGGTCACATGGTAATTTGCAATGTACAAGTCAATTTCACATCATTAACTCATATGGCTTTCACTGTGACCTAAACAGGAAACGTACTGCTCTCTGTGCTTTGCTGCCGAGTGACAGATGCCCACAGAGCTTAGGTAATTTATTCAGGTAAACTCACGCCGTACATGATAGGGCTGAGCAATAACCTGTTGATGCCTCACTTCAGACCTGATGATTGTCTCCCACATAACTCTGCCCTTAAGCCAAAAACTTGGACCAATCACATCTTGGCTCCACATTTTAAGAACAGAATTAAAAAAAAATAATCAAAGAAAAGTGTGACATGAACAAAGATGATAAATAACTAAGGTCTGTCTTCGTTGCTCAACCCAATCAAGACTGTAGACATGCTGGCTGTGAGAGCAGCAGGGAGGACACGCACAAGGAACACAACCTTTTGCAGGATCTGCAGTTCCAAGTGCTGTGACTCAGAGCCCAGGGGCAGGGAGGGAGAAGACCCAGCTCTCGGTAGTGTCGTAAGGCTTCACACGCACGGAATTATTCACCCAACTATTAGTGCATGTGTAATTGTGATCATTTGAGAGGCTAAAAGCATTTATGACATAAAAAGGATTATAAGCCAACAAGAGGGCAATCAGTTACAAGTGGTTCCCTGCAGTAGAGAAGCAAATTACAGTCTCTCTATTGTTTGAAATTTTACCATAAAAATGTATTACTTTTATGATTTTCTTAAAACATGTAAGTTTCCCTCAAAACTTATTTTAGGAGCGAAGAGTGTGCCCAAACTTGAAAACGTTGATTGTCACAACCCAGTCTCCAATTCCAAGCTTCCAAATGAGTTGACAAGAAAAAGTGGCACTCTTTTCTCCCCAAGGAGACTTTATGAAATAGTGGTGTTGCCATAAAGAGGCCTCCAAGTCTCTGAAGAAACAGATCGGACCAGGGGTTCACCTGTAGATGTCTAGTCTCCATGGGGAAAAGCAAGTCATCACCAGCGTCTGACTATCTGCACCCCAGGCTGAGAGCTGGTGCAAATCCTCTACAATACCCAATGCCATCATTATCTCTGAAATAGACTGTGAAGTCAGCACCCATCCCGCCCCACACTCACCTCCTTCCTCCACTTACAAATATCTCCAACTGCTTTGTCTCAACTCATGAACTTAAGAGGAAAGTTAGATTTTAAAAAGAAGCATCCACAAATCTGAAGTCTTACATCTGCTGTTGAGCTCCACTGAGCATGAATTACCTTCTCCATTTCTGCAGCCCTGTGCTTCAGCTTTTCCTATGACTCCCATTAGAATCCATCCTAAAGATATTATTTGACTGTCTGCTCATCTACCTGGCCCTACATGGAGCTTCTGGAGAGAAAGATCCAAGGCGGGTCCCTGTTTGTATCTCACCCATTCAACCCTCACCTACACTGAAAACATGACACTTGTCCCTTCCTGCAGTATGTGTTCGGAGTTTGCTTACTGTATCTGACAGGTGTGGTGCACCAAATTCTCAACACACGCTGCCAGAACTAACACCCCCTGGATCCCTAGGGGATCCGTTATAATTGCATTTGCACGAAGCAGCAGCCAGGAGACATCATGGCGACTTCAGCTCCCAGTTGAGTAGTCACTGACTTACTTAGCTCCCAATTGAATAGTAAACCAAATACAACCCATCGTTTGGAATTCTTAACATTTAAGTCTAACAGTTGTCTTTTTTTTCTTTTTAGCATTTTTCCCTCTAAACATTGAATCTATATCCAGGGGTTATTATCTGGCCCCTGGACTGCCCTGAATGCTCCAGAGTCAAGAGTAACTTGAGGTCTTAAATGTCTATTCCGAAGCTCCTCTTTGTACAGGGATAGGCGTTGACTAGGAGGAGATGCCACTCTATGAAATCTATCATCCCAGGTCTCTGATGAAGTAAAATTAAACACCTTCTTTACTCATAAATTTGTTAGTTTTTAGACAAGGGTGAAGAATCAGACATAGGCCACACACAGTGGCTCACTTCAGTAAGCCCAGCAATTTAGGAAGCTGACGTGGGAGGACTGCTTGAGCTCAGGAGTTCACATCTGGGCCCAAAACCAATCTGGGAGGCATAGTGAGACCCCACTTTATTTTCTACAGAAAATTTAAAATTTAGGCAGGTGTGGAGGTGTGTGTTTGTGGTCCTGGCTACTCTGGGGGCTGAAGTGGGAGGACCTCCTGAGCCTGAGAGGTCAAGTTTCTATGAGCTATAATCATGCCACTGCACTCCAGCCTGTGCAACAAAGTGAGACTCTGTCTCTCAAAATTAAAACAAATGAAAGAATCAGACATGTTTCACTCAACTGATAGCACACTATCATAGGCCAAGGGCCAGAGGGTCAGGGAACCTTGAATGAAGTCCATTTTGCTACCTTGCCTCACTACCAAAAATCCAGTCCTATTGCTAGATACTGAATATGTCCAGAACTGGATTTATTTGGTTCCCAGGAGGATCTTAGACTCTTGCAACATTTTAAAAAGAGGAAAAAAGCTCCAAAGTAACACCTTTTAGGCAAGTCAGCCCCAGCCACGTGCTCTGAGACTACTCCCCAAAGGGGGCATTCTTGCCCACAGCATCCCTAGCTGTGCCCACAACCCGATCCGACCCACACCCAGACAAGCCTCTCGAGTCCAGAGAGCAGCGGGACAGCCACATTTTCATAGGGAGCTCTGCCTCACCACTGGGTTCCCAATTATGTCTGGGTACATGGGTGTGTTCTGCATGGTGAGAGGCACTGGTATGACACACCAGGAAACATGTCATAATGTCATCATTGTAACATGACAAGAATTGCAGCTATGGCTGGAACCTTTATAAAGTGACCAAGCACACTTTTAGATCCAGTCTCAGCCTGGAGTGAAGCCTGGCAGCTATGAGGATCCATTATCTTCTGTTCGCTTTGCTCTTCCTGTTTTTGGTGCCTGTTCCAGGTAAGGTGGGCTGGGAAATCCAAGGGTTGAACTAACTGGGAGCATATATTCAGAGTCAGTCTCTCTCCATCCTTCAGAGCACTTTAGACCAAGCAGGTTCATTGTATGGGAACCAGGCATCACTATGCTTTTCTTTCAGACAAGAATCATTACGAACCTTACATCAGGTTTCTCAGTCTTTGCTGATCCACTCCTAAGAAACTAACTAGCTCCTAAAAGCTATCTCTCTCCCCGAGAAGATTCCTATGCCTGCTGATGAGACATGAAATGGACACAATAGTTTAATACAGCAGGGAAGACTGATTTACTCTGACAACAGAAGCACAGGCTCCTGTTTTACTAAGTGCAGTGGTTGAGGCAGAGTGTTTGGGCTGCCTCTGAGGACACCACAGCCCCAGCACCCACACTGTTCCTGCGGCGGTCACAGGGTCACACCACTTCCCCAGTGCCACTGTGGGTCCACGGCTGGGCCGCAGCTGTAGAAACATCGCCTGTGGGTTGCTTAGTCCTCCCTTTACCTCCTGATTTTATAGAAAAAGGAAAAAGGAGCAAAAGAATACAAGAAAAGCAACGGATGCGTTATTTGAGGAATTCCGGAAGCCTTGAATGTGTACCAAAAGTCTTCCTAAAATCTTTCCACGTGTGCTGTTTTGTCATTGCAGGTCACGGAGGAATCATAAACACATTACAGAAATATTATTGCCGAGTCAGAGGCGGCCGGTGTGCTGTGCTCAGCTGCCTTCCAAAGGAGGAACAGATTGGCAAGTGCTCGACACGTGGCCGAAAATGCTGCCGAAGAAAGAAATAAAAAAATGCAGAAACACAACGAGAATGTTGGCAAGCGTGGAAATGCCTCCATAATGTTTATAAAAGTAAAATATATTTTTTAAAAAAATTAGAAGCTTCATTTTTTTTTTAAATTCTGGTTATTTGGGTAGTTGTTTCCAAAAATGCAATTTAGAAAGTCTTCAGGACTCACTTTTCATTCAAAGAGGGTAGAATCTCTGGAGAAATCTACAAGGGAACCTGACCACATTATTAAGGGTCACCAGGTTCTATGCCTCCTTTCTGAACGTCATGCCCCAGTGAAGGTGGACTCTTCAGTCTCCCGAGACGCGCCCTTTGCTTTTGTATCACACAAGCCTTGGATCTTTCAGTCCCTCCACCCCAGATGGCATCTCTCCACCAGATCTACTTCTCAGGTGTTCATACATCCCTCAGGGGTCATCCCAATTCCTTCCAAAACCGCTGTCTTCAGAGAAATAGGGAACCTGGCTCTTCCTCAAATACTTGCTTTGCTTTCTCTCACCCATGCCTCTGCTCTGGTTGGCCTCCTGTCTGATGTATAATCGCTCCTCCAACTTCATCTCTAAATTTAACCCGTCCTTCAGGGACTGTCTCACATTTTATCTCCATCTTAAAAACACAGCTGATTTCCCAAATGCTTACAGTCTTTCCTGTAATTCACCACAGGGTTCTAACTTGAGTCCTTCAATCGTTCGAATGATACGGAGGCACTGCGGTTTCACTGTGTAGTGCTCTCTTAATGTTGATGTGGAGGGATTCCAGCAAGTGGAGTGTGTCGTCCTTCATACCTGACACCAGACCCCAGTCAAGGTGTTACGTATGGAAAAAAGACAATACAAGGAGGCTCTTAGGAAGAAAGGCTCAAGGACTCAAAAGAGATGAGCCTCTTTCTCATTTTCCATCCAAAATGGACTCACTGCTATGGGAATCTCCCTCTGACAGTAGACAAGAGGGAACCTGTGCAGGTGTGAGATAGCTGTGTCCAGACACTGGGTAATAAGTAGTACAACAGACAATTGAAATGAGATTTCCGAATGCCCCAGCTCACTACAGCCACAGGGTCCAGACCACAGCTCACAGAGGTCACACGAAGACCAGCAATTCTGAGGCACTGAAGAGACTGAGGTAAAAGTTCACAAAGCACAAAACACCCCCATCTCCGGGGCAAAATAGCACAGAGAGGGTATCCAGAAGGAAACAAGGCCCACAAGTGTTGGCGGTGGGGGCAGGGGCACATGGTATGTCTTCAGTCTTGGGCTATATTTTCATCTGAGCATACTTGGGTAAGACCTCACAAGGCCAGAGGCAAACAAAAGCATGCAAAATGGATTGGATAACAATTTCAGGAGCACTAAAGGCTGGTGCTCCTTTCCACCAGCAAAGTGGAGAGGCTGCAGAGTCCTCAGAAAACTAACACATTAGTAGTGGTGCTGTTTGGCTCTAGATTAAACCTTTCTTGAAAGACTTGTCTATAAGAAACTTAAATGTGGGCCAGAATAAAGTCTAGCATTCTTCAAAGAAAAACAACTAAATCTATCACTCAACAATTTGTGCTTTATAATGCACTGAATCTTATCAAAAATTAGCAGGCATGCAGGAAAATATGGCCATAACAAAGAGAAAAGTCATTCAGTAAAAACAGATCCAGAGATGACAAGGATACTAAGATTGGCAAAAAGGGATATAAAAGACCTGTGATAAATGTGTCCAAGGTTGAAGAGAAAAACTTCATGATGAGGAGAGATGTAAAGAAACAAATGGAATTTCCAGAGATTAAAAATCAACATCTGAGTAAAAAATATTATGAGTTGGATTGTAGCATATATTCCAAAGTAAAGATCAGCAAACCTGAGTTTATATTACTACAAATGAATGAAGAAATAAAGCAAAGGGAGGGAAAAGGGGCTGGAAAATGATAAACAGTGACCTGCGTGGAAACATCAAGCAATCTAGCGCCTGTGTGTGTTTAGAGGCAAAAAGAAGTCTTGGGAGAGAGGATAGAGCTAAGGAAAGAATGGCCTATTGTTTTCCAAATTTGGTGAGAATATAAATGCACAAATTTACCACATGAAGACATCCAAGCTGAACAAACATGAAGAAAACCACGTGAAGCATATCATGATCAAATTATGTTAAATCAGTAATAAAAAAATATATATATATATTTTGAGACGGAGTTTCGCTCTTGTTACCCAGGCTGGAGTGCAATGGCGCGACCTCGGCTCACCGCAACCTCCGCCTCCTGGGTTCAGACAATTCTCCTGCCTCAGCCTCCTGAGTAGCTGGGATTACAGGCATGCACCACCATGCCCAGCTAATTTTTTGCATTTTTTAGTAGAGACAGGATTTCACCATGTTGACCAGGATGGTCTTGATCTCTTGACCTTGTGAGCCACCCACCTCAGCCTCCCAAAGTGCTGGGATTACAGGCTTGAGCCACCGCGCCCAGCCCAAAAATAAAATTTTAAAAGCAGCCTGAGGCTGGGCACAGTGGCTCACCCCTGTAATTCCAGCATATTAGGAGGGCAAGGCGGGAAGATCACTTGAGGTCAGGAGTTTGAGACCTGGCTGGTCAGCATGGTGAAACCCCATCTCTACTAAAAAAGAAAAATACAAAAATTAGCTGGGCATGGTGGCACACATATGTAATCCTAGCTACTCAGGAGGCTGAGGCAGGAGAATCTCTTGAAGGCAGAGATGGCAGTGAGCTGAGATCATGCCACTGCACTCCAGCCTGGGCAACACAGCGAGACTCCGTCTCAAAACAAAACAAAACTTATTACTTATAGAAGAACAAAATATAAAATATCTTCAACTGCCAAAAGAAAAAAAAAGTCATCTTAGAATTCCATCTCAGCAAAAATATATTTCTAAGAAAAGGTAAACACATAATCAAATAATAAGCAAAGGGCCAGTAACAACAATCAAAGCTAAGAGAATTCCTCACCAGCAAGTCTGTACCATAAAATGCAAAAATAATTTTTTTGACAGACAGGGAAGATGCCAGGTAGAAATTTGGTTCCATATGATGAAAAGAGTGTGCTTCAAACATTCTGGAAGTTCCTTAAAGAGAGAGAGATTGCCAGTTCAGTAGAAAACAAGACCCAACTGCATGCTGTCTATGAAAACCCACTTTATATATAAACTGTAAGAACAGTTCAGAGTAAAAGAAGGATGGAAGGAGATGTAATATAAAAACAAACATTAGTATAAAGGAAACAGAGTTGGCCATATCGGCTCATTGGCCTAAATTGGGGTAGATTTTAAAGGAAGGGGTATTATCAGGAATAATGAGGGATATTTTTCCTCATGACAAAGCAGTTGCATCACCAAGAACAGATATCAATATTAAATCAGTGTGCACCTAATAACAGAATTCTTAAAGAAAAATCAATAGACATTAAATAGACAAATTAACGATTACAATTAGACAATTCAACCCTTCTCTTCTTGTAATAGATTTTTTTAAGGAAGACGAAATATTAGTAAAGATTGAGAAAACTTAAAAACAGTATCATTCAGCACAACCTACTTGAGATTTGTAGGACACTCAACCAAATAACAACAGAATCCTTTCAAATATTACCCAATAGAACCCATACTAACCTATGAAATGTCTCAAAAAATCAGCATTGTTTAAAATTATACAAAATACAGTGTCGATCTATCGTGGAATTTACAAAGCCATCACTAACAAACAGAAAGGCATGTGGAGAAATTCCCACACACTGGAACATCAGTGAACGTGTTTCTCAATGGTCAAAGGAGAAATCACAAGATACATTAGAAAATATGTTGAACTGATAGAAAACGAAACCATAACATGCCAAGATCTGTGGAACTGCTGCTAAAGCAGCTCTTGGAGACAATTTTATAATTAAACCTTATTATAATAGAAAGCAGAAAGGCTCACAAACAATTTAAGCTTCCACTGTAAGAAACGGAAAGGGAAAAGGAAACAAATTAAACCCAAAGTAAATAAAAGGAGTGAATAAAAAGCAACTGGACAGAAAAGAAAACATTAAACATAAATAAGTAAAAGTGGATTCCTTAAGAGGATCCATAAAACTGTGAGAACTCTCATTAGGCTCATTAAGGGGAAACGTAAATCACAGGAAGTCTCAGGTGCACACCCAGGCTTCAGGCAGGCAGGAAACTGAGATTAGATCTGCGTTTTAGGGTGATGTAAAAGAGCCACCACGAGGTGGCGGTAACTGCATTCACATTCTCTCACCTCCTGCAAGGCCAGGCCAGGCTCTGGACTCACCACTCAGCTCAGGAGCTGGGAGAGGAGACAGTAGCTCCGTGGACTCTGGCCTCAGGCAGAGCATTACTGTAGCTCTGGGACTGTAGGAGGATGAAGAGGGAGGTGATCAGGACACCATCGTGATTGTGTGGGAGTAGTTAAGAACACGGGCTTTGAAGAGAGGGGGATTTTATTTCAAATTGCATCTCTGCCACTTAGGACATACGTGACCTTCAACCTGTCCTCTAACCTTTCTTAAGTCCCCTGTAAACTTGGGTAATACCAGGCTGGCAGGTTTGCTTCTGAGGATTCAATGAGGTAACTTGCATAAAAATGGCCATGGTGGGGCTGGCTACAAAATTCCCACGGCTCAGTGCAAAATGGAAATGCAGGGTACCTTGTTCAAGATGCAGGAGAAGAAAGTGCCATGAAAGGCAGGAGGACATTCAGCTTTCTGAAACCAATATTTTTTACTGTTTTAAAAATGTAAGAGAGATAATAGTTATACAGGAGGGATGACAGAATCATGCAAATGTCCCCCCAAAATGAGTGTCATGATTATAACAGAATCATAGCATCTTATTAATGGGATATATGGGTGAATTAAACAATTTTTCAGGTCCACTCATCTGTCAATTAATTTGGTCATCAAACTTTATACCTGGTGCAACTTCATTTTTTCTTTTGAGAAGAATCTGCTGAAACAAATGTTTCTGCAATATTTTCTGAGCTGTGACAATATGGGGTTGAATTATTTTGATATACTAAAAAATTTTAGTGTATCTGGAGCTGGTGATTTTTTCTAAATGGTTTTTATAAATGAGACAGCTCCTTAAGCAAACCATTTTCATGTAAGTTAGAACTGAATTTGACATGTGAATTTATCCCATGGAATTTTGACGCCTCTAACTGATATTTCCTGTAATTTGCAGGGGCCTGCAGCAGAAGCAAAGTGCTATTGTAAACTGGAGTTTATTGAAAATACCTGCTTATGCATTCACTTCTGTATCTTTAATAATAAGAAGAACTATTTAAAAGCTGCCCTCCTTTAAGGTGTCATTCATCTGAAAGTTTATATAAAGGTAGCACTCCTCTCTATATAATGCATAGCATAGAATTATCTTACAAATGCAATTTCCATTTTTGAGGCCACGATAACTCCTTGCATAATTCTAAACTCCCCGAAGAACTCTAATCAACTCCCTGGCCGACTTTATTACAATGTCCGTGTGCACACTTTGGTCTCACAATCAATTACTGAAAATTTGCTGCCTGAGCACCTGCGGTTCCTGTCCCAGTGCTCAGGCCAGAAGGTTCATATTTCGCAGAAGCTCCAAGAAGAGTGACTCCAGGGATGAACAGGCACAAAGTGTCAGTGCTACCACCTACAGAGGCCCTCCCTTCACCCCAGGGCTGAGGACTGGCACTGCCGCCATAGGTAGAGTCCTGTGACACAGAGGGGCATGTGGAAACCAGGACTTTTTCTTTTTTTAAATTTTTTATTGCATTTTGGGTTTTGGGGTAATGTGCAGAACATGCAAGACAGTTGCATAGGTACACACATGGCAGTGTGTTTTGCTTCTTTTCTCCCCTTCACCCACACTTGGCGTTTCTCCCCAGGCTATCCCTCCCCACCTCCCCCTCCCACTGGCCCTCCCCTTTTCCCCCCAATAGACCCCAGTGTTTAGTACTCCCCTTTCTGTGTCCATGTGTTCTCATTTTTCATCACCCGCCTATGAGTGAGAATATGCGGTGTTTCATTTTCTGTTCTTGTGTCAGTTTGCTGAGAATGATGTTCTCCAGATTCATCCATGTCCCTACAAACGACACAAATTCATCATTTCTGATTGCTGCATAATATTCCATGGTGTATATGTGCCACATTTTCCCAATCCAGGAGTTTCACTCTTATTGCCCAGGCTGAAGTGCAATGGCACGATCTTGGCTCACCACAACCTCTACCTCCTGGGTTCAAGTGATTCTCTTGCCTCAGCCTCCTGAGTAGCTGGGATTACAGGCATGTGCCACCATGCCCAGCCCCAGGTGTCTGGGCTGCTCCAGAGATGTGAGTGCTGAGGGCAGCTAGACCAACTATGACCAATCACATGGCCACGGTGCCAGGGCTGGGCCTGTCCACCTCATATCTGTGCGTGTCCACTCTGCCCACGCGCATGTGCCCCTCACAGGACTCTACTTACAAAACATAAGTTCAAAGAGAAAATTACTCAGAATGTCAAAAGGGTGGCATTCTTAACCAGGACTGGGACTGCCCTGCCCTCAAGCCCGTGAAGCTGGCCATTCCACAGAAAGAGAAATGGATAAGACTGCTTGTTACTTAACACTGAGGACTTACTGCTGAGAAACTTTGTTTTCTAAAATCACAGACATGAGCGACCTTGCTTTCTGGGATCCTATCTATAGGAAGGAGGCTTCCCTCTCTTGCCTGGGGAACTGAACCACAATGCCACAAAGAAACAGCCTGGAAGTTCCTCCTCAGTTACAGGAAAGAGGTTTGGGGACAGAGCATGGATGCTTATGTTCCATTAAAAACAGGCCATGTGTCTCTGAGTCAGGCATGATGGCTCCCCTTTTACATGGCTTTGCTTTGAGCTCATAAAAATGAATTCAATTATATTTGACTTAAGCCTGGCTTGCCCTCAGATCCTATAATAGCTACGTTTCTAGTTTTGGTGAAGAACCCCATGTCTGTGCTGGTGGATGGTCTTCCTTGCTGAAGCTGATAACTACCTTTGAAAGCAAAGGTGATACTCTAATGGTGCTTATCAGACAAGCCTTATCACCAGGATGCACACGGCTGTGAAGGAGTCCCGTTGGGCTGTACCAGGAGAAAAGCAGCAGCTGCAACCACAGGGACTTTCCTGGGAAGAGTCAGCCCAGCTGTCCCTGAGCAACAGGCCCATGTCACCTCAGCCTTGGTGGCTTCTTCCCCGGGGACACGGGGGTGCTGCACTTCTCAGTGACTTTCAGAGCAATTTCACCTCCTTCTCTAAGAAGGCCTCGCAAATGGAGTGAGATCTAGAGAGAACAGAAAGTGTAAAACTGCAATGATGTTGGCGGTTCCTGGGCTTGGCACAGGAGCGTAGGAGAGATTCACACTCTGCTATGGGTGAGTTTTTAAATGCGAGTGTGTCACTTTTATAAAACAGTGTTGAGCTTAGGAGTCATTTAAGAACGTATCAATCGGGAGTGACGCCGCCCATGAAGAAGTTGGGAACCAGTGTCTTGACTCAGACTCTAAGCCCCAGTAAAGCCCCTTGCCAAGTACCACAGCATTTCCTTAAGGAGAGTTACTCAACAAAGAGAGAGACGTGACAACCTAATTCAAGGTGTGACTCTAGACAGAGCTCGTACCCAGAAAAATCAACAGCCAGGAAGCTTTTCTTGGAGCGGGTGCAATGTCCACGGGCGCGCTTTTGCTCTGCAATAATTTACGGAGAGTTTGCTTCCTGAGCACCTATGGCTCCCGTCCCAGTGTTCAGGCCACGGGGCTGCTCTTGTTAATTGGTGCAAATGGCACTGGGATGGAGGCGAGAATTTTCCCTCAATTTCAAGAGATCCATGCTGAGATAATTAAGGTGAAGCATCATGATGTTTGCCTTTTTCTAAAGGTGAAAGACATACATATATTTTAAAACATCGTTAACTTAGACGAAGCACATAAAAGCCTTACTTCACATTTGTTTCTCTGCATGCTTTCTTCACCAGGAGGAAATAGTTTCAGTGTCAGGAATGAATGAATCAGCCCCTCAATTCCAGCCTGCTGGACACACAGGGAAGCAGAGTCCTGTCGCAGCTGCAGCCCTGGATGCAAATGTCTTCAACGGATCTGACAGCACCCGGCCCAGCCCTCTCTTTGCATATCCCATCGGGAACACCCTCTGTCGGAAAAAGCCATTGAGGATCCTGACCAGGCAGTGTCCTCACCAGCTTCCTTTAAATCCACCTCTGGCCTCCCAGGAACCAGAAATCTTAAGAATGTGACATTTTAAAAGAAGAGGTCAGGCAGGCCATGAGTAAAGGCTGATTGTCCCCATGGCTGTGTCACTGCTGCACCCCGAGACAGCACAGACATGGACACTGGGGCCTGCTCGTCTCTCAAACGTCCCTTGGATCCAAAGAGGGAGGAACCAGGAAGAAGGCCAGTTATTCTCCCAAGAAAAGCCCCATCCCTGAGCCCCTGGCATGGGCTCTATTCATTGTTCATGACCGCCGATGACTTCACTGGGTTATGGAGGAAGGACAGGGTCCTGAGAGACCCATCACCCACAGGGAGACCATGTGGAGGCCTTGTAGCCCCACTGCGTGCTTTTCCACCAATCCCCGACAGCAGTGAGCTCCCCTAGCGCTGGGTCTGTGGAAGGCAGAGGAATCGCTGGCTCCCAAAGCCTGGAAGTCCTGTGGAGCTGACGCTCCCTGAGTGACTGTGTGAACGGAAGGAACTCCAGTGTGGGCTGTAGGCCACCTCCTGGCCCAGGCCTGGGTGGATTCTGAGGGGACACGTGAAATCCAATCACATGCTCCCATTCTCCTTCTCAGAGGAAGGAAACAGGCACCCACCTGTCTCATCTCTGTCCCGTGGGGATGATGGGGTGTTTCAGGGGACTTTCACATGAATTTCACCAGCTCGGACCTCCTGGGAGGACTGGGCCCACCACGCTGCTGGTGCTGCCAGAGCTGTGAGCCCCTCCAGGGTCCCTGGGTTTCAGCCAGCCCTGCTTCATCTCTAGGAGCTGAATGGCCCAGCAATGGATGGAATTAGATGGAACCAGCTCCCATCTTGGCCTGAGACCGTCCCCAGATAGGAAAAACAGGACGACCCACAGAGCGGGTGGCAGGTGAGCTCCACGCCACAGGCCCAGAGTTTGAGTTTCTTTCTCTGTGAGACAGGCCCAGCCCGTCACTCCAGCCACACACCAGGTTTTAAATGATGCAAGACATGAGGGATTTTCTGGTCCCAAGAGCAGGAGAAGGGGATTATCTGGGGTTTCCCGAGTCCAAATTTGCATAGAATCTCCTGAGTGTGCACTGAGGACCATTCTGTGACTCACCACATGGGTGGCTGAATTCTACTCTTTGCAATGAGCATTGCAGCCAGTACCAGGTCTGAATTCTACCTGGTGACCAGAGGCCAGGACCTTTATAAGGTGGAAGGCTCAGTGCCCTTCCCAGACTCAGCTCCTATGCAGCTCCCAAGTGCCCTTCCCAGCCTCAGCTCCCGGTGAAGCTCCCAGCCGTCAGCCATGAGGGTCCTGTACCTTCTCCTCTCGTTCCTCTTCGTATTCCTGATGCCTCTTCCAGGTGAGATGGCCCAGGGAAATAGGAGGTTGGACAAATGAAAGAATGGGGCAGAGGCTGTCTGTGTCTGCCTCCTAATTTCCCCTAACCCTGCCTCTGTTTCTCGCTTTCTACCTCCTCTCTCTCCTCTGTCTCTTCTGTCTCTCTCCCTCCATCTCTCTCTCCTGCCCCTCACTGTTTCTCTCCTGCCTCTCTCTGGCCTGCCTCTCTCTCTCCCTCCCTCCTCTGTCTCTCCTTTCTCTCCCTCCTGCCCCTTGCTCTTTCCCTCCTGCCCCTAGCTCTCTCCCTCTATCTTGTCTATCTCCCTCTCCTGTCTCTCTCTCCCTCCCTCCCTCTCTCTATTTCCTGCCTCTCCCTCTCTCCCTCCCTCTCTCTCTCCTGCCCCTCACTGTCTCTATCAGTTCTGTATCTCTCTCACCTATCTTTGTCTGTCTTCCGCTCTCCTTCTCCTGATCCTTGCTCTTTCCCCCTCTCTCTTCCCCTCCTCATTCTCTCTCTCCCTATATCTCTCTGTCCTGCTCCTCTCCTTCCCTCTCTCCCTCCTCCTGTCTCTTTCTGTTTCTCTCTCTCCCTCTCTCCCCCAGAGCTTGTCTTTCTCTTTCTTCTACACACACCTTTAGGCTGAGTAGACCACATGCCTTGTTTAATCGAACCAAGCATTGGTTCAATAAAGAAGGAGCTTGAGAACCCACTGGACACCCCAATCTCTCTTTTAGGCTGATATGAAGGGGCCCAGTAGCTTTTTTAACTCATCCCCTCACTGCTTTCCACGCTGTGACTGCTAAGACTGTGGTTGAAACCCGTTAGGTGACTTTTTAAAAACAAAATCAGAAATGTTATTTTATCTAAAGAAAGGAGGACAGAATGTCACTTTCTAAGGGTTTACACTTCAAGGGTAGACACTGCAACCTGGAGAACTCCAGAGACTCTGAAGGCCCCGCCCATCCTCTGGGAACTGCTGCTACACACACTCTGCCCCTGGGTCTGTTCTGAATGGAGGCCCTGAGATCGCTTCCCTCCCACGAGGCCACTGCAGCTTCACAGGACAGGGACAGCCCATTGAAAGCAACTTTGAAACCTGGAAGCCGAACCTTCATTTTCTCCTTGATATTATGGAAATAAAATAGAAAGCATGAAAGGGTAAAAGAGGGAGAGTGGAAGGGAATGATGGAGAGAAGGAGAAAGAAAATTTGAGACCAAAACCTAAAGTAACTGATGAGATATTATGTTTCCAAAGCCTCATTTTATCTATTTTGTTTAGGGGTGCTGAATTACAAGAGAACTATGGGGCTCTGAGAGGCGCCAGAGACCTCAATATTTTCCAACACGTAGCACAGTACCAGGAACAACGGAAGGAAGGAAGGGAGGGAGCGAGGGAGAGAGGGAGGGAGAGAAGGAGGGAGGGAAGGAGGGAAGGAGAGAGGGAGGGAGGGAGGGAAGGAGGAAGGGAAGGAGAGAGGGAGGGAAGGAAGGAGAGAGGGAGAGAAGAAGGGAGGGAGAGGGAAGGAACGAGTGAGGGAGGGAAAGAGGGAGGGATAGAGGGAGGGAGGGAGGAATGAAGGCAGGGAGGGAAAGAGGAAGGGAGGGAAGGAAAGAGGGAGGGAGAGAGGAAAGAAGGGAGGGAGGGAAAGAAGGAGGGAGGGAGGGAAGGAATGAGGGAGGGAGGGAGAGAAGGAGGGAGGGAAGGAAGGAGGAAAGAAGGGAGGAAGGGAGGGAAGGAGGGAGGGAAGGAAGGAGGGAGGGAGGGAGGGAGGGAAGGATAAAAAAAGAAGGGTGACACTGGAACCAGGACTTAGATGTAAGAAACAAGCCATAACAAAAGCTATTACTACAGTGAATTGTGGTTTTCAACTGTAAGTTACTCCATGTTAAGTTCATATTTGAAAATTCCAGCCCAGCGAGATGCATGTTTTGATTCCATCTCAGGTCTGATACTTAACAGACTAAATGATTTGGAAGCAAAGGTTACTGGCCTGTATGTTAAAATGGAGGTAGGGTGGCTTTGAGGTTATCTTCTCGTGGTGGAGCTGGAATTCACAAGACATCCTCCATGAGGTCCTGCCTGACCCCACCTGGATGCCCCCGTCACTCAGGAGAGATCAGAGTCTTTCACATTCAGGTTCTACAAAAATAAGCATCCCCCAAAGCACAGCAGTGCCTGTCTCCATGTCAGAAACTTAGATCCCAGTGACTGGCTCACGTCTCATTATCATGATGGAACAGCCCAGGCTTGGGAAAGACGCCCCCTGCTGGTTTACTCAAGGCGACCCTGACACAGGGTTTGTGGCTTTGCAACATGGGTTTTGAATTCTAACGTGCTGTTTGCTTTTTCTGTGTTTTTTTCCCTGTTAGGTGTTTTTGGTGATATAAATAATCCCGTTAGCTGCATAAGGAGTGGTGCCATATGCCATCCGGCGTTTTGCCCTAAAAAATTTAAACAAGTCGGCACCTGTGGTCTCCCTGGAACAAAGTGCTGCAAGAAGAAATGAGGAGGTCGAGAAGCTTCTGTGGCTGATGTGGCTTCAGAAAGGGCTCCCTCAGCAGAGACGTGTGACATGTAAACCAAATTAAACTAGTGCTCAAAGACACAGAGTCTGGATGCTGGTAACTGCAGCAAGTTCGTGGTGTTGGTTTGGGCAGGCCACTGTCTGATGTGCCGGGAATGTCCTTCTCTGCTCTGCAGACCAGTGCAGTGATCAGGGACACCACGGTGGCGCTTGGAGTGCTTTCCAGGGTGACCATCATCTGTCCAATGTGTCCCCTGACCTCCCCCAGTTGCTCCCAGCACTTTTCTAGAACGGGTGCTTCCCTCCTCCTGCATCCTCCCCTTGCATGCCCTCACCTACCCTCACCTTCCCTAAAAAAGCAAGCCCAATTCAAAGACCACTTCCCTCAGGGAATCTTGGCAGATCTGCCAAGGGAGGGGATGCCCAGCCCTCTGTTCTCCACAAGCGCTCCCTTCTTCTGGCTTATGTTTCTTATGCAATTATGCTTCCTACAGAGATGCATGAGTTTTTAATTCTCCATTTAGCTATGAAATTTTTACTAGTGTGGAATTTGTCTTATTCATTACATAATTTGGATGGCAAAATGGAGTTGTACAAAGGTTTCCTTACACACAAACATAATAGGATCCACGTAAATCCTGTTAGAAACAAGTCCTTTTTGAGAGCACCGTTAAATGAGGACAACGTAGCATGGGACACACGGAGAGCGGAGCAAACCTCGAGAAAAAAGACAGCATCGACTCTAAGGGAAGTATTAAGATCACTCCCGGTCCCTGCTCTCTCTCCTTGGCAGGGTTTGGTCCTTAAATCATGAATTCTGTGGGTGTATCCTACATGTATAAGCAGCTTTCTAGCTCTTCACATTAACTCTGCACTAAATGTGCTTTTCATCTACCTCTGCGAAAATGAAACTCAGTTGTAAAATACTCCATTGTTTTTCCTAGTCTCAAGATTGAAAAAAGTAATCAGACCTCATTAGAGTAAATGCATTTTTATCTGGATACAGATTTTATCTAGACTTGATGACAGAGCCAGGACTAGGATGAAGCGAGGGTGGCACTGGCCTCAGGTACACAATGTAAGCGCCAAGATATTCCATTCTTAAGAGAGATGATTTCAGAAAGCAGTAATTTTAAGAATAATAATATTCATTGAAAAGTCACCATAATCAACAAAATATCCAAAATTTAAATCAAGATAGGGTCTAATCCAACTCAGTCTGACTCACCTAACCTTGAGCCCAGGACAGTCAGACCCTGCCTTTATGTAGTCATTGCCTATTCAACACGTACACGTTTTTATTTGGGATAAATTAGTTGATTTCCTAGTTCCTAGAGGAATATATCATTTGATTGCATGAAAGACATGAAGCTTCACTCAAAAAAATTAAAAAGTCACCATAACAGTGACATTCATTCCTATGTTCTAAGGGAAACAGCACTGAAAGATAGGTCACCTGACTGCATCTGTAAGATAGAGATAAAGTCCAGTAAGAGCTAAATCATTCTACATTTCTAAAAATCAAATGCCTTTTTAGTTTTTCACTTGGAATGAGAGCTAAAGGTTTCTTGGATCTCAGAGATTAACAACAAGAAAAGGAGTTCTGGGTTCCAGAAGAAACAGGTAGAGATTATTACCAAGAATGCACTTTAGCTAGAATGCCCTCTGATTTCTAATTTCATTTTTAACAGTTCTGTGCAGTAACTAGTCATCATTATCCTCATGCATTTTCAAAACTGTGTCTCAATCAGTGGCTTCGTATTTGTAAAATCCTAGAAATGGGGGAAAGCCTCAGTCATTCATAGTGCAAAGCTACAAAGAAAATGGGAAGTTAGTTGCAGGAGTGAAGTAGAGGTGGCCACAGAATGTCACACAGAAGCCAGAAGTAGGAATTTGCACAAGACATTAGGAGCATAAGCACCAATGGGAGTTCTGAGAAACATTCGACCGTCTATACCCATAAGGAATGGGAGCCGCAGCTGTTTAATTTGGATGTGGAAAAAAACAGAATAATTCCAGAAGTTTAGAAAATTTGCTGAATCCATTCCAACCAAGAGAACTTGTATGTCATAATCTAAATCTCTGGACCTGTGAGTTCATGACATAACAGAATAAAACTGTTCCCATTTCATGTGCCTGAAGAATCATAAGAAAAAATATTCAACACTGCATCTAATTCATTATTGAATTCACCTGGTTATGAATGTGGCACCTGATCTTGTTTCAACTATATTGAAAGCAGATGAGGAAACTGCAAAGGGCAGGGTTCGTATGTGACTAGTCTAGACAGGTTTACTTTGCACACATCCTCTTTGTGTTTTCCAGAACTTTTTGGATATGTGGAATAATTTCATTGGTTTGAACAGATTTTCAGCCATTAGTTCTTCAGTTATTGCTGCTGTCTCTCTTTCCTTTCTCTTCCTGGGAATAGAATTGTAGCTAGAGTTGGTACACAGTAATTGTGGGTTTTTCCTTTAAAGCTAATGGCAAAAGCCACAATTACTTTTGCACCAACCGTGTATTTACATATATGTACATACACACACACAATGCGTATTGCATATATATTCAATACAAACACACACACACACACACACACAAAGCACCTTTCACTGTGTCTTCACCTATATGTTTACGTGTTGTTTGTATTTTCCATTATTTTATATGCCTGCACTTCAACCTAACAATTTTCCACTGACTTGTATTTTTTTTTTGAGATGGAGTCTCATTCTGTCATCATTAAACAACAGCCATAGTGCAGTGCTGTGATCTCTGCTGTAGTGCAGTGGTGTGATCCCTGCTGTAGTGCAGTGGTGTGATCCCTGCTGTAGTGCAGTGCTGTGATCTCTGCTGCAGTGAAGTGGTGTGATCCCTGCTGTAATGCAGTGCTGTGATCCCTGCTGTAGTGCAGTGCTGTGATCTCTGCTGCAGTGAAGTGGTGTGATCCCTGCTGTAGTGCAGCGCTGTGATCCCTGCTGTAGTGCAGCGGTGTGATCCCTGCTGTAGTGCAGCGGTGTGATCCCTGCTGTAGTGCAGTGCTGTGATCTCTGCTGTAGTGCAGTGGTGTGATCCCTGCTGTAGTGCAGTGCTGTGATCCCTGCTGTAGTGCAGTGCTGTGATCTCTGCTGTAGTGCAGTGGTGTGATCCCTGCTGTAGTGCAGTGGTGTGATCCCTGCTGTAGTGCAGTGCTGTGATCTCTGCTGTAGTGCAGTGCTGTGATCCCTGCTGTAGTGCAGTGGTGTGATCCCTGCTGTAGTGCAGTGCTGTGATCTCTGCTGTAGTGCAGTGGTGTGATCCCTGCTGTAGTGCAGTGCTGTGATCTCTGCTGTAGTGCAGTGGTGTGATCCCTGCTGTAGTGCAGTGGTGTGATCCCTGCTGTAGTGCAGTGGTGTGATCCCTGCTGTAGTGCAGTGCTGTGATCTCTGCTGTAGTGCAGTGCTGTGATCCCTGCTGTAGTGCAGTGGTGTGATCCCTGCTGTAGTGCAGTGCTGTGATCCCTGCTGTAGTGCAGTGGTGTGATCTCTGCTGTAGTGCAGTGGTGTGATCTCTGCTGTAGTGCAGTGGTGTGATCCCCGCTGTAGTGCAGTGGTGTGATCCCCGCTGTAGTGCAGTGGTGTGATCTCTGCTGTAGTGCAGTGGTGTGATCCCTGCTGTAGCGCAGTGGTGTGATCCCTGCTGTAGTGCAGTGGTGTGATCCCTGCTGTAGTGCAGTGCTGTGATCCCTGCTGTAGTGCAGTGCTGTGATCCCTGCTGTAGTGCAGTGCTGTGATCCCTGCTGTAGTGCAGTGGTGTGATCCCTGCTGTAGTGCAGTGGTGTGATCTCTGCTGTAGTGCAGTGGTGTGATCTCTGCTGTAGTGCAGTGGTGTGATCCCTGCTGTAGTGCAGTGGTGTGATCTCTGCTGTAGTGCAGTGGTGTGATCCCTGCTGTAGTGCAGTGGTGTGATCTCTGCTGTAGTGCAGTGGTGTGATCCCTGCTGTAGTGCAGTGCTGTGATCCCTGCTGTAGTGCAGTGCTGTGATCTCTGCTGTAGTGCAGTGGTGTGATCCCTGCTGTAGTGCAGTGGTGTGATCCCTGCTGTAGTGCAGTGCTGTGATCTCTGCTGTAGTGCAGTGCTGTGATCTCTGCTGTAGTGCAGTGGTGTGATCCCTGCTGTAGTGCAGTGGTGTGATCCCTGCTGTAGTGCAGTGCTGTGATCTCTGCTGTAGTGCAGTGGTGTGATCCCTGCTGTAGTGCAGTGGTGTGATCTCTTCTGTAGTGCAGTGGTGTGATCTCTGCTGTAGTGCAGTGCTGTGATCCCTGCTGTAGTGCAGTGCTGTGATCTCTGCTGTAGTGCAGTGGTGTGATCCCTGCTGTAGTGCAGTGCTGTGATCCCTGCTGTAGTGCATTGGCATCATCTCTGCTGTAATGCAGTGGCATCATCTGTACTCACTGCAACTTCTGCCTCCCAGATTCAAGCTGTTCTCCTGCCTCAGCCTTCTGAGTAGCTTGGATTACAGGCACCCTCCACCACAACCAGTTAATTGTTTGTGTGTTTTTAGTAGTGATAGAGTTTCACCATGTTGACCATCCCGGTCTTGAATTCCTGACCTCAAGTGATTTGCCTGCCTTGGCATTCCAAAAGGTTGGGGTTACAGGTGTGGACCTGGCCTACTGACTTGTGTTCTTGATTTTGGATCCTCTACTCTGCTATGGCCAATGTGCTAACAGTCCCATCTATTGTGATATTGACTTCACATATGGTATCAAGTGCTAGAATTCAATTATTTAATATTTTTGCATAAGACAGGATAGTCTATACAATAATGAATATGGTCAGACATTTTATAGATGCCCCAGCCTTCTTGGGATATAGGCTTTTTCATGCTGACACCTGTATCTTAATAAATCCAAAAGGGAACAGCAGTTTCTTTTAAAAGAATACATTTAGGTGAAGGTCTTAATCAAGGAGAGATGATTTTTACAAAACACTAAAGAAATACCAAAAAGATTTAATTATAGGCTATCTGGAGGATGATAACACATCCAGGAACCTTTTCCTAAGAGACCTGTGATAGAACTTTGAATGTACTTTTCTTTGTTTTGCTCTCACATATGAACGACTTAGAATAAAGATGTATTTGTTTTTATTAATCCTAAATGACTAGGGTGGACAGATTTAGCAAATATAGGAAAGCCAGTTAAATGTGAGTTTTAGATAAACAGCAACCAGATTATGATGGCATTATATGTCTCATTCTATTTGGGATGTAAATACACTAAAAACTTATGGTTCATCTGAAAGCCAAATTGAATTGGGCCTCCTATATTCATCTGATAACACTATGAATCACTGAAAAAAAATTTCTTTAAAGATATTTCTCTTGATGAGACTATTTATTACCCCACAGAGTTTTGTTTTACTGGTATAGTAGGCACAATAACAGCATCCCAAAGATGCCCATGTTCTAATCCCTAGAACCTGGAATTATGTTACACTTTATGGCAAATAAGAATTAAGGCAGGAGAAAAAATAGTAGGCTATTAAGCTTACTTTAAAACAGGGAGATTGGCTGGGTGCAGTGGCTCAAGCCTGTAATCCCAGCACTTTGGGAGTCCAAGGCGGGTGGATCACGAGGTCAAGAGATCGAGACCATCCTGGCCAACATGGTGAAACCCCGTCTCTACTAAAAATACAAAAAAAAAAAAAAAATAGCTGGGCATGGTGGTACATGCCTGTAGTCCCAGCTACCCGGGAGGCTGAGGCAGAAGAATTGCTTGAACCCGGAAGGCAGAGGTTGCAGTGAGCCGAGATCGCGCCTCTGCACTCCAGCCTGGTGTCTGGCGACAGAGCAAGACTCTGTCTCAAAAAAAAAGAAAAGAAAAAAAAACCAAACAAACAGGGAGATTAACTTAGATCATGTAAATGAGACTGATGTAATCCAAGGATCCTTAAATATGGAAAAGGAAAGCCAAATACTTAGTGTCTGGGTGATGAGATGTGGAACGACTTGGCAGCCGCTGCTGGATTTGAAGATGAAGGAAGGGTCCACAAACCAAAGAACATGGGCAGCCTCTAAGATTTGAAAAGGCAAAGAAAAGAAAACTCAGCTTCTTAGAGCCTCTGGAAAGGAACAAGATCCTGTGGACACTTTGATTTTGCATATTTGATCCCCAAAACTGCAAGATTATTTGTGTTGGTTTAGGTCACTAAGCTTATGACAATTTGTTACTTCAGCAACAGAAAATAATACAATTGTCCCTCAGTATCCGTGGAGAATTGGTTCCAGGACCCCCTGTCTATACCCCAAATGCCTCAGATGCTCAAGTCCCTGACAATTTCACGCAGTCTTCACACCTCCTTGCATATACTTTAAATCATTCCTAGATTTCTTGTAACACCGAACACAATGTAAATGCTAAGTACATAGGTGTGATACTGTATTTCTTAGAAAAATAATGGCGAGAGAAGAAATGTGTGCACACTCAATTCAGAAACAGTGTTTTGTCGAATATTTCCTGAATTGGAACTCAACAGGAAGGGCCAACTATATAATGTTTCAAATTATAAACTGAACATAAAATTAGTGACACAAAAGAGCGAAGGCTACATTTGTTTAATGGAGAACAAAGATGAAAACCTATCAACATTTTACTGAAGCTTATGTATATTTTTGTCAAATTCTGAAGGCTTATATGAAAAGACAAAGAGACTCTCAGGAAGAAAGAACAAAGACGGTTAAAGTTGAGCCCATTCCTCAGTTTCCATCCAAATGGACTCACTGATATGGGAACTGCCCTCCTAGAGTAGACAAGAAGGAACCCGTTGGCAGGTGTAAGACAGCCGTGGGCAGATACTGGATTATAGGCAGTGCAACAAACAAATGAAGTGGGACTTCTTACTGCCCCCAGTTTGCCACAGGGGCAGGTTACAGGTCACAGCACTGGGAGGAAGATTCACATGGAGACCAGCATCCTGTGGAATTGAGGAGACTGAGGTCAAATCTCACGTAGCACAAGACGCCCTGTGTTAGTCTGTGTGCACTGCTCTAAAGGAATACCTGCGGTGGGATAATACATAAGGAAAAGAAGTTATTTTGACTCACTATTCTGCATGCCCTATGAGAAGCATGAGGCCTGCATTTGCTCCTTGTTAGGCTTCAATAAGCCTTCAATCATAGTGGAAAGTGAAGAGGGAGCAGGAGTATCACATGTTGACAGCAGAGCAAGAGAGTGAAAGGAGGTCCCAAACTCTTTTAAACAACTGCATGTGGCATGAACTGGAAGCAAGAACTCACTCACTCTTGTGAGGAAAGCACTTAGTCATTCATTAGGGATTCACTCCCACAACCCAAACACTTCCCACCAGAATCCACTTCCAACACTGAGGATTAGATTTCAGCATGAGGTTTCCAGGACAAACATCTGAAAAATATTCTTCTTCCCCGGACCCTCAAATCTCAAGTCTTTCTCACATTGCAAAATACAATCGTCCCTTCCCAGTCGCTCCCAAAAGTCTTACCTCCTTCCAGCATTAACTTAATCAAAAGTCCAAAGTCTCATCCCCTGAGACTCAAGTTCCTTCTACCTACGAGCCTGTACTATCAAAAACAAGTTATTTCAAGTTGCAATGATGGTACAGGCACTGGCTAGACACTTCCATTCCAAAAGGCAGAAATAGCTCAGTAAAAGGGATTGTAGGCCCTACACAAGTCAGAAACTCAGCAGGGCAGCTATTAAACCTCAAAGCTCCAAAATAATTCTCGATTCCATGTCCTATACTCTGGTGGGAGGGTGGGCTCTGAAGATCTTGGGCAGCTCTGCCCCTGTGGCTTTACAGGGTGCAGTCCATGTGACTGCTGCCACAGGTTAGAATCTGATGCCTGTGGTTCCTCCATGCTGAGGGTACAAGCTGTAAACGGTGCTACTGTTCTCAGGTCTGGAGGGCAGTGTTCCCCTTCCCTCAGCACCGCTAGGGAAATACCCCATTGGGGACACTGTGTGGGGAATCCAACTGCACATTTCCCCTTAGCACTGCCCTGGTAGAGTTTTTCTGTTGGTACTCTCCCTCTGCCGCAGTTTTCCACCTGGACAACAAGGCTTTGCCACACATCCTCTGAAATCCAGGAAGCATGGCTCGGAGGGCTCAAGAATCTCACAATCATGATGGAAGGTGAAGAGGAAGCAAGCAAGTCTTCCATGGTGTCGGGAAGGAGGGAGAAACTGCCGTTTAGAAAATGAGCACATCTCTTAAGAATTCACTTACTATCAGCAGAACAGCATTGCAGAAACCACTCCTATGATCCAATCACCTCCCACCAGGTCCTGCCCCCCTCCCTGGGGATTATGGGATTACATTTTCAGATGAGATTTGAGTGGGGACACAGAGCCAAACCATATCAATAATCAAAGTGTTTTCAATAAAAAATAATGAGAAAATCTTAAAAGCATGCCGAGAGAAGACACTGCTTACACAAGTGCAAAAAACAAAGGGACATATTTAAATACCTAAAGAAGAAATATATGTCAACATAGGACCCTTACAAGCAAAAATACTTTCTAGATTAATGCTAAACACATATTCCAATAATAAGAAAACTAAGAGAATTCCTCACTGGCAAACCTGTAGCATAAAACCTAAGTACTGAACTACTTTGCCACAAATAACAGTCTCTGGTTTCGGGAAGGACCCCATGTCTGTGCTGCTGGTCCTCCTTGCTGAAGCAAGATCATAACCTACCTTTAAGACAACAGTGCTCCTCCCTTGATCTTTATGAAACACACTTAATCACCAGGATGCACACGGCTGTGAAGGAGTCTTGTTGGGCTGTGCCAGGAGAAAAGCAGCAGCTGCAACCACAGGGATTTTCCTGGGAAGAGTCAGCCCAGCTGTCCCTGAGCAACAGGCCCATGTCACCTCAGCCTTGGTGGCTTCTTCCCCTGGGACACGGAGGTGCTGCACTTTTCAGTGACTTTCCTATTTCAGAGCAACTTCACCTTCTTCTCTAACAAGGCCTCACAAATGGAGTGAGATCTACAGAGGACAGAAACAGTAAAACCACAATGCCATGGGTGGTTCCCGAGCTTGGAACAGGATTACAGCAGAAACTCAACACTCTTCTACGGGTGAGTTTTTAAATGTGAGTGTATAACACTGCTAAGCATAGGAGTCATTAAGAACATATCAATCAGGAGTGCTGCCGCCCATGAAAAAGATGGGAAGCCTCCTCTTAACTCAAACTCTAAACCCCAGTAAGGCCCCTTGCCAAGTACCATGGGATTTTCTTAAGAATATTTACTCAACAAAGAAGAGACATGACAACCTAATTCAGGTGCAAATCTCGATTGAACATGTACCCAGAAAAATCAACAGCCATGAAACTATTCTTGGAACAATTTCCATGTCTATGTGTACAGTTCTGCTTGGCAGTCTTTTGCTGGCACTCTGCTTCCTGAGAGTATGGCTCCTGTCCCCATGTTCAGGCCAGGGAGTTATTCTTGTTAATGTGCATAAATGGTATTGTGACTGATGCAGGGATTTTTTCTTATTTATAAGAGATCCATGATGAGATAATCAGGGTAAATTGTCATGATTTTTGCCTCTTACTTTCAAAAGGTGAAGATATAGAAAGTGTATTTTAAAAATTACTAATTTAGACAGAGCACATAAATGCTTTTTTCCACATTCAGGATTTCTGTTTAGCTTCCTTGGCCAGAATAGTTTTAACATCAGGCATGAAGAAGACTTTTCCTCAACTCCAGCCTGCTCAGCACAGAGGAAAACCAGGTTGTGACAAACTGAGTGACTCCCGGCTGACTGAGCTGCAGCCCTGGATGCAAATTCCTTTAGGAGTTGTGATAGCCCCTGACCCAGCCCTCTCTTTGCATACCCCACGAGAAACTCTCCTTCATAATAAGAAACACATTGAAGATCCTGTTCATACAATGCATTGCAGCTTTAAAAACACCTCTGGCCTGCCTCAAACTGTGAGTTCTTAAAGTGTGACATTTTAAATGTAGACCATGGCTCCAGGCTCATTATCCTCATGGCTGTGTCACTGCTGTACCTCTCGAGATAGCACAGACACGGACACTGGGGCCTGCTTGTCTCTCAAACTTCCCTTAGATCCAAAGAGGGAGGAACCAGGATGAGGGCCACTTATTCTCCCCAGAAAAGCCTGCCCCTGAGCACCTGGCATCAGAGGTTGTGTCTGTTGCCTGTAGCCACCAGACCCTGTCCTTCCTCCATAACCCAGAGTGGCAATCTAGGTTATGGAGGAAGGAGAGGATCTGGAGAGGGTCCTGAGAGGCCCCAGAGACCTTCCACAGCCCTGAAAACACGGGGCTCCTTCAGAAGTCTGTCCCATCACCCACAGGGAGACCATGTGGAGGCCTTGTAGCCCCACTGCGTGCTTCTCCACCAAACCCCGACAGCAGTGAGCTCCCTTAGCGCTGAG
This sequence comes from Callithrix jacchus, assembly GCF_049354715.1. Lineage (NCBI taxonomy): Eukaryota > Metazoa > Chordata > Mammalia > Primates > Cebidae > Callithrix > Callithrix jacchus. Next base: position 9,946,137 of record NC_133514.1, on the reverse strand, counting down.
TCTGTGGAAGGCAGAGGAAGCCCTGGCTCCCAAAGCCCGGATGTCCTGTGGAGCTGACGCTCCCTGAGTGACTGTGTGAACTGAAGGAACTCCAGTGTGGGCCGTAGGCTACCTCCTGGCCCGGGCCTGGGTGGACTCTGAGGGGACACGTGAAGTTCAATCACATCCTCCCACTCTGCTTCTCAGAGGAAGGAAACGGGCACCCACCTGTCTCATCTCTGTCCCGTGGGGATGATGGGGTGTTTCAAGGGACTTTTCACATGAATTTCACCAGCTCGGACCTTCTGGGAGGACTGGGCCCACCACGCTGCTGGTGCTGCCAGAGCCGTGAGCCCCTCCAGGGTCCCTGGGTTTCAGCCAGCCCTGCTTCATCCCCAGGAGCTGAATGTTCCAGCAATGAATGGAATTAGATGGAACCAGCTCCCAGTGTGGCCTGAGACTGTCCCCAGGTATTCAGGCAAAACAGAACATACCACAGAGCAGGCAGGTGAGCCCCCGTTCACAGGCCCTGAGTCTGTTCTCTGTAAAAAAGGCCTAGCCCCTCACTCCATTCACACCCCAGGTCCCAGATGACACAAAACAGAATAAAACGCTGGTCCTATGAGCAGAACAAGGTGATTTTCTAGGGTTTCTTGTGTCCAAATTTGCATAAGAGCTCCTGGGTGTTCTTTGCTGTCAGAGGGCCATTTCTCTGTTACAGCCGGAAAGGAGTTGTTTCAATCACTGTAATTACTAACATGGAAGTCATTACCTGTTGTGAATTCTGCCCAGTGACTGGGGCCAAGACCTGTTTAGGCGGAAGGCTCAGTGTCCTTCGCAGATTCAGCTCGCGGTGAAGCTCCCGACCATCAGCCACGAGGGACCTATATCTCCTTCTCTTGTTCCTCTTCGTATTTCTGACGCCTCTTCCAGGTGAAATGGGTCAGGGAAATAATAGGAGGCTTGGATAAGCGGAAGAATGTGGTAGAGGCTCTGTCTTGCCTCTCTCTGACCTCTTTCTCATCCAAGTACTAATTAGGCCCACCCCTCCTTAGCTTCCAAGATCGGAGGAGATGGAGCATGTTCAGGTGGTAGGGCCGCATCTCTCCCTTGTCGCTTTCTTCTTTCTCTGCCTCTTGTTTCTCTGTCTCAGCGCACTCTCTCTCTCCCTGTCTCCCCACAGCTTGACTCCCTTTCTCACACTCTTTCTGCTGTGCTCACTTCTAGACTGAGCAGATTGCATGCCTGCCTTTACTGAACCAAACCCCATTGCCTTCCATGTGAAAGGAGTTTAAGAGCCTCATGGCAGCCTCACCCCCTCCTCTAAGCCTGAGGGGCCCAATAGCTTGTCAATCTCGTCTCCTCCCGGATCTTCACTCTATGACTACTAACACTATGGTTGAAACCTGTGGGGTGACTTTTATTTTTCAATAAAAGTGAGAAATTTTGATTTTATCCAAAGAAGAACAGAATGGCATTTTTCTAAATGTTTATATTTGAAGTATAGATTTGAGTGACCTAGAGAACTTGGAGGAATGATGAGGTGCAGCCTGCACTTCGGGAGCTTGTGTTTGGGGCCCTGGTCCTCAGTCTTCTCCAGTCGAAGGCCCTGGAGAACACTGCTCCTCTGCAGGCTGCTCTAGGTTCACAGCACGAAAAAAGCTTATTGAAAGCCACTTTTAAAACTGAATTCCCAATTTCATTTTCTCCTTGATATTATAAGAATACAATAAAAGGGGGAAGGAAGAAAAGAAGAGTGGAAGGGAGGAATGGAAAGAGAAAGGTAATTTGAGCCTAAGACCTGAGATATCTAATCAGATAGAAATTACGTTGAAAAAGCCTCATTTTATCAATTATCTTTATGGGTTCTGGGTTACAGAGGAGCAGAAGGGTTCTTGGAGGCACCAGACACTTGGTGACTTTCCACCACTTAGGAGAGTAGGAAAGAAGAGAAAGAAAGGGAGGAGGAAGGAAGGGAAGAAGGAAAGGAGGGAAAATGGAAGGGTGATTGAAACAGGATTTACAGATTAGAAAGAATTCATTACAAAGATTTACTTCTGCTGTTAATTATTGTTTTAAATTGTAAGCCACTTTCTTTCTTCTTTTTTTTCTTGAGATGGAGTCTCACTCTGTCACCCAGGCTGGAGTGCAATGGCATGATCTCGGCTCACTGCAACCTCTGCCTCCTGGGTTCAAGTGATTCTCCTGCCTCAGCCTCCTGCATAGCTGGGATTACAGGTGCTCACCACCATGCCCAGCTAAGTTTTGTATTTTTAGTAGAGACAAGGTTTCAGCAGGTTGGCCAGGCTGGTCTCAAAGTCCTGACCTCAGGTGATCCATCAGCCTCGGCCTCCCAAAGTGCTGGGATTACAGGCATGAGCCACTGCACCTGCCCCAAAGCTACTTTCAGATTAAAATCACATTAAGCAATGCCTACCCTTTGAGCCACATCTTCTTTTTCCAGTTCAAATACTTAATGGACTTCATGATTTGGAAAGCAGAGGTTACTGGCCAGTGTGTGTGTAAAATGGAGGTAGGGTAGGTTTAGGTAATTTTTTGTGGTGGAACTGAATTGTCAAGGAGCCTTTGTTGAGCTCCTACCGGACCCCATCTGGGGGCCCTGGTCACTGAGCAGAGATCAGTCTTTCCATTCTGGTCACAGGAACTAAGCATCCCCAAAGCACAGCACGCCAGCTTCCTTGTGAGAAACTTAGGTTCACATAATCATTTACGTAGGTCTCATGATCACGATGGAAAGGCCCCATCTTGGAAAAGAAACTTGCCACAGATTTACTCAAGATACTGACAAGGCTTTGTGTCTTTCTGACATGGAGCCTTGAGTTCCAATGCCCTGTCACTCCTATTGTCCTTCATTTGCTTATTGTTTATTATCTTCTTTTTCCCCTTTCTTTAGGTTTTTCTAAAGATATAAGAAATCCTGCTAGCTGCCGCAGCAATAAAGGTGTGTGTGTTCTGAATATTTGCTCTAGAAGCTCGAAACAGATAGGCACCTATGGCCATAATAGAATAAAATGCCGCAAAAAGGAATGTGGATTCAGAAAGGGCTCATTCAGCAGAGACATGCACCATGTAAACCAAATCAAGCTAGGCTGTTCAAAGATGCAGAATCTTGATCCTGGTCATCGTAATGGTGATTGTGTGGTGTTGGTTTCAGACAAGCCCATCTCTGACATCCTTGGAATGTTCTTCCCAGCTCTCTAGACCAGGGGTCAGGGATGGCACAGGAGGAGTTTTGTGGGTTGCCTCCTGTAACCCCAAACCAACAGGAGCGATGGGACATTAGAATACAAAACCCCATGTCAGAAAGACACAGAGTCTGTGTCAGTATCTTCTTGAATAAATCCACGCTGAGTTTCTTTTCCAAGCCTGAGCCTTTCCATCATGATTTTGAGATGTGAGCGAATGATTGTGAAATGGGAGTTTCTGACGAGGAGACTGGTACTGCTGCAGTTAGGGCGAGGTTTAGTTCCCAGAACCTGGAATGCTTTCCGGTTCATTGACATGTGTTCCCTTCAGGTCCCTTGACCTTCCCCAGTTATTCCCATTGTTTTCCTATAAACCGTGCTTTGCTCCTCCTACTTCCTCTCCTTGCATGCCCTCACCTACCCCACAACGTCCCTAAAGACTATGCCGTATTATTTTCTCAACTCAAAGACCTCTTTCCTCATGGAATCAGGGTGGATCCACCAAGCGGGGAACGCCCTGCCCTCCTGTGCTTCCCAAGTGCTCCCTTCTTTCTGGTTTAGGCTGTTTATGCAATTGTGCCTCCTGCTCTGGGGATAAATTTTTACCTCTCCATTAGACTATGAGCTCTCTACAGGCAGGAGAGAGAGAGAAGAGAGAAGCACCATTTAAAAACCATCAGATCTCAGGCAGATTCACTCACTATCATGAAAACAGCGTCGGAAAAACTGCCTATCACCTCCCACCAGCTCCCTCCCTTGACACTTGGGGATTACAATTGGAGATGAGATTTGGGTGGGGACACAGAGACAAACCATAATAGGACTCCAACAATTCTTTCTCTCACCTGTTCTATCTCTTATTCTCTCTACTGAATCTATACCAACTAAAAGAAAAACACCTCTTGGACACACAAGAGCTGTTATCTTTTGTCCTTGCCCAGCTTTTCAGGAAAACCCTATGAAAGGGGTGCCTACATAGTCCCCACATCCCATCACCCGTCTTTCCCTCACTGCCACTTAAGCCTGACTTCTGGCAAGAGGGTCACAATGCCTCCTGCATGACCTCACTCAGCCCTGCCTCTATCCATTGATCTGACCCCTAATTATGTGGTCACTGGCAGCTGCTCTCAGGTGTCCTTGCTCAAGGGAACACACAGCACACAGCCTGTGGAGGGTGGAGGAACCAACTGCAAGGTGGGTTTCCAGTGGGGTCATCTGGGGTTAAAGAAGGGGGTGAGAGGTAACAAAGAGGATTGCTTTCAGGGTGCGAGTGTAGGAGACAGCAGTGTGGACAACAGCTCTCAGCCTCCGCTTTACTTTCTAGAGGTATTATTATTATTATCGGTATTAACATCACCATTATTATTTGCTGTGGTTTGAGTGTTTGTGTCTTTCCCCCAAAATTCATGCTGAAATCCAGTCCCCAATGCAATAGTATTAAGAAGTGGAACCTAGGCCCTCACAAATAGGACCCTTATAAAAGAGGTCCTAGAGAGCTCCCTTTCCCTTTCTACCTGTGAGGGTCCAGTTAGAAGCCACCCTCTATAAAGAATGGGCTCTTACCAGACACCAAGTCTGCCAGGGCCTTGATGTGGGACTTCCCAGCCTCTGTGAGCAATGTGTTTCGATTGTTTATAAATGACTCATTCTAAGATATTTTGTTATAGCATCTCAAATGGACCAAGGCATTGTCATCATCATCATCACCATCATCATTACTATCACAAAAGTACTATTGCTGAGGCCAAGGGAACAAAACCCTCACAGCCTCTGTGATACATGTGCTTCTAAAACATTATTTTACCAGAAACATTTTCCTATTTCAGGTCAAGATCACTAAACTAGATCTCTATGTAGCAAGAGATTCAAATACTGTTTGAAAGTTTCAAAGTTAAGACATTTAATCTTTAAGTTGCTCCTAGACCAAAAGAAAATGTCAGAAACATACTTAGTCCATCTACTGAGAGCATCATGGAGTTGTCTAAAGACAGAGGTAAATGAGGAGCAAGAACGAAGACTTGATCTATGGCAGGCTGAGGAGGGGCCTGGAGGAGGCCACATGTGTGCAGAGACGCTGAGATTAGGCAGATCAGTGCATCCTCACCAGACCCTCTCCCAACCCAGGAGGTGATACGTGGGTCAGCATATTAAAGAAGTCATTCACTGATGCCCTAACCTTGTTCCAAAAATATTTGACATTATCCTCACGTGATTTTCTAAGAGGTGACGGATAAAGTGTACATGCCCCCAAGAATGAGTAACCAGGACAACCCTCCCTCTCAGCATCTCCTCCTGGATGAATGCTTACCTGTGACAATGCTGTCTCTTTTAGGATGTGATTGTGGATGGTCTGTAGTTAGAAGTACAAGTGTGTTCAACCTCAGCATAAAATCAGAAATGCACACTGATGGAGTTGCTCACATGACTTCCCAGTGGAAGGAGGTAGTACTCTTTCTCAAGTCTTTTCCCACCATAATATTTGGGCTGAGAGAGAAAACTGGGACGAGCTAGAAAGATAGGCCAGTACCACCAATGATTGCTGTGTCCTGGGAGACCCCTGCGATTGGTCAATGTGTTGTTGACCATTTCCAGGGTGGTGATTAGGAGGACAATGGAGAGAGACGTTGATCAACTCCAAGGCTCTAACTAAACCTGCTGCAGAGAAATCTGTGCTTATTAACAAAGGAGTTTCCAAAAAAACAGGGTAGCAACACACCCAGATTGTCTGGGGCAGTCCCAGTTTATGTCTGTTGTCCCAACTATCAATAGTAGGCTCCTAAAAAGTTTTTCTGTTTGGGTTATAAATTATTTGGTGAGCTTGCGTAGGGAGCACTGGCCTTTCCCACCTGACCCACCATGACCCACCTGAGGCAGACTTTCTCCCTGTGTGAGGAAAGTGCAGCTCAGACAGCCTTTTATGCCCGACCCTGCTCGTTCTCTAAACCTCAAGCTCTTTTGCTGTCAAACACACATAACTAGTTTATCTCACTAGAAATCTGTTCCTTTATTTAAAAAAAGTTATCTTTCTTCGTTTAGCAAGAAAGACTGTAGAATAAGCAAAAGTTTTGATTGTTGGTAGAGTTCAAATCCCAACTCAATCACTAGTTGTAGCTAACTTGTTAGAGAAAACGCCTATCTCATGTAAAAGTTAAGTCAACTAAGATACCGCTTCAAGATTCATGGTATGTGGTAGGTGTCCCAGAGATCCATGGTATGTGACAGGTGTCCCAGAGATCCATGGTATGTGACAGGTGTCCCAGAGCATTCATTTTCCCTGGAGTGACGGAGGAGTTTCAATATGATTTCATTAAATTATGTAAACTTAAGTTGTGGTAACATTAAATATGTGAAATTCAGTGCAGAATTATGTGTGTGTTCCTACAATTTAGCTCCCACTTATAAGTGAGTAATATTTGGTTTTCTGTTCCTCTGCTAGTTTCCGGACTGAATTTAAACTCATTCCCAGACCACTTGTCCCTGTCAAGTGATGTACACTGAAGAAAGAGCCTCCTTCAGGCTGTGAGGTCTTCCTGTCATCCTGACCAATCATTTCCCACCATGAGACTGCTGTACCTTCTCTTTCTCTTTCTTGGATATCTGATACAAACAGCCTCAGGTAAGCTACGAGCCCACCTGGAGGATGACGAGGTAGATACCCTTGGAGCTGACGCAGGCCAAACTGATTCACAAGCCAAGGAGGCACTGAAATAGGGGATAACTGAACAGCCACAGGGCTGAGCAAAAGCACAGCATGTACAAGAAATGCATTTTACAAATCAGGAGAGAGAAGCTTAAAGAAATTTAAAAATTTTTTTCCAAGATTACCTTTATCTAGTTGTTGCAAAAGATACCAGACATGATTGTGATAGATGACATTAACAGTAGCCATCAAAGCCTCCAAACCGTTTCCATGACGTTCAAAACAATGGCAACAGCCACACTAATACTAACAGCAAATAATGCCGACCGCTTTCTCTTTACCGGACGTCAAAGCAAATATGTGTTGTGTTTTAACATGTTACCTCCCATGTACTCCTCATAAGAATATTTATGGGGCAGGTATTTTTAACCCTGTCTTACATATGAGACTAAGGAATGGCATCACTTGTCCAAAGTCACAAGGATTGTAAGTGGTGAAGCCTAGATTCAGACTCAAGTTGGTTTGGTTCCAAAGATTATGCTGTTACTAAATACTCAACAATACCTGAAAATAAAAATGAACAGTTTTAAGTACAGGTATGTCCCATGCAACACTTGGGACAAGCTTATACTACAAGAAGATTCGTTGTTTATCTGATATTCAAATTTAACTAGAGGTCTCACATTTTCCTGGCAACCTCCTGTATATGTCACATGGACCAGGTTACGCTGTGGTGAAAACAACATTCAAATCCTGGCATCCTAAAAAGAGCAAAGGTTTAACTCCCACTTCTGGTACAAATGCTTTGTGGCCGTAGGGCTGCTCTGCCCACTGCGGCTGCTCCACCCCACTGGTGGAGTGGCCACAACCGTGACTACTGCTGGCCGCTGCAAAGGAAGGGGCGCTGAGGTTCTCACACTCGCAGGTAAGGGCTTCAGCCCTGCAAGGACACATCACTTCTGCTCAAAATTTATTAACCAAGCAAGTCTCATTGGCCCTTCCTAACAAAAGGTAGGGGAGGCAATCCTACTTCATGGCAAGAAAATAGCCAGATCTATTTGTGATATAGATATACCACTATATATTTGTGATATAGATATATAGCCCCCTAATTGTGATAGATAGATGATTGATGATAGATCAGATAGATAGATAGAATATAGATGATAGAGAATAGATGATAGAATAGCTATAGATATGGATGTGGTTGCAGATATGAACATATATCTGTATCTATATATGTATCCTCTTCTCATGAGAGATTAGGAGCCTCTGTGACTGACAAAGGAAAACACGGTTGCCCATAACTATAGTTGTGGTGGAGCAGGAATTAGAAACCAAGTTTCCTAATCTTAGTTGAGTACACTTCCCATCACAATGCCATGCCTTTTTTTTTTTTTTTTTTTTTTTTTGAAACAGAGTTTCGCTCATTACCCAGGCTGGAGTGCAATGGCGCGATCTCGGCTCACCGCAACTTCCGCCTCCTGGGTTCAGGCAGTTCTCCTGCCTCAGCCTCCCGAGTAGCTGGGATTACAGGCACACGCCACCATGCTCAGCTAATTTTTTGTATTTTTAGTAGAGATGGGGTTTCACCATGTTGACCAGGATGGTCTCGATCTCTTGACCTCGTGATCCACCTGCCTTGCCCTCCCAAAGTGCTGGGATTACAGGCGTGAGCCACTGCGCCCGGCCCTGCCATGCCTTTAAAAGACATAAACTCTAATGGAAATGCTTCACACTCACTGTTTCCTTGTGGTTGTTGGTCATTCTCTCTGGCTCTTTAGACCTGCTCTCTTACGACTAAGGTCAACCTCCTTGATGCGGTGCCATTTGCTTTCCAGCCTAGCTCCCTGAGCATAGGAAGGCAGTGCCTACTCCATGCCTCAGCTTTGACATTAAAAGAATCAAAATTTATGAAAAACTCACACTTCACAGAACATGGGAGGCACCACATTCAGGAATCCGAATACTCAGGACCCCACTTTAGTTATCTATTCATTCAATACTTAGTGACTAATCTGCACTCAGTAAATTAGTAACTTGTAAAGTTTTGCGCTGTCTAGAAGAAGGAAGGCACTTGAGAAAGCTTTTATGGCAAGCATGTGGAGGGAAGTAAATCTTATAGTCTGGCCTTGCAGCACAGTCAGAAGAGACTCCTACAGCAGTCAGCGAGCTTTTCCTGTAAAGGGCTGGGTAATGAATACTTTGGGCTCTGTGGACCATGTGATCTCTGCCTGTGTCGGATGAAAGCCACAGATGATGTGTAAATAAATGAGCGTGGCTGTGGTCCTCTAAAACTTTATTTATGGACACTGAAATTAGAGTTTCATGTAATTTTCACGTATCACCAAATTTTGTTTTGAATTTTTAAAAATAAAGATTTAAGAACTATCCTAGGTTCACATATCATATCAAAAGAAGCAGAGTTACTTTTGCCCTGTGGCCTACAGTGTGCTAAACAAGATGAATGCTAGTAACTTTTTTAAAACAGGATTTTACTTTTTTGTTACTTTTCCCCTTCTTCCCTTATAGGATATGAGAGAAAGGATATATTCCTTGAATGTAAACACATGGGTGGTGTCTGCAGGCACCAAAAAACCCACGGATGCTCTATCCTGCCTGCACTGTGCAAAAGCCGGTACAAACACTGCTGTAGGCTGTAGCTGCAACAGCCATAGGGGCCTCAGGGTAGCCCAGAAGAACTACAGCCCCTGACTTCTGCTGAATAAAGCCATCACCACCCATGGGACCCTGTTGCTGAGAGCATGCTTAACTTACAGACTGTTGGACCAGAGGCGGGAGAACTTAGAATCTGGGTTTGGTCACACCACTAACTCCCTGATTAATTTTGCATAAGGCCTTTCTTTTCCTAGGTTTCAGTTTCTGCACCTCTGACCACTGAAATAGGTATTTTCTAAGACACCTATATGCTGTTTATATGTCTGTGACTCTACGGATTTTTGGATGAGGGCTGTGTGTGTGCATGCATGTGTGTGTGTTGGTTATAAGTTAAAAAGTCACAGAGGTTTATTTTTGTTTTCCTTTTCAAGATAGGGTCTTATGCTATCTCCCAGGCTGGAGTTCAGCGGTGCAATTGTGGCTCATTGCAACCTCAAACTCCTGTGCTCAAGCAATCCTCCCACCTCAACCTCCCTAGGAGCTGGGACAACAGGCATGAGCCACCAAGCCTGAATAATTTTTTAAAAAATTTTTGTAGAGACAGGATCTTGCTAGGTTGCCAGACTGACCTCAAGCAATTCTCCCATCCAAAGTGCTGGGATTGCATGAGTCAGTTACCACACTCAGCTCTCACAGATATTGTATTCTCACTTGTCTGTATCCTTCCCCCTAAACGACTCTTGGGTATCCAGCAATGGAGCCCAGTTGATTATTACACAGCTAGGAAAATAAATTGGCCTTCTACCTAAATATTTAACTTGGCACTTAGGCATTAACACATAGAGTCAGAACTCAGATATTGCTGAAATCAACTCATTGATTTATAGAGGATCGAGATTTAGAGAGACAGTGATGATTTTCTCTCCAAAGGCACCTTTTCAAATATCGATACTTCTTTAAAATCATTTTCTTAGAACCCAAGGAACTGTTTTCAGCATAGATCAAATTGTACAGAGGAAAACCTGCTGATTAGACTGGAAATGTTTCCCATTTTGAAATGCTCCAGAAACAATTTCGGAATCACCTTTTCTTTCATCAGCTTCCTTTATTCAACTAAACAGAACTCTCACACACCAATAGGAATGCAAAACAGTACGGCTAATCTGGAAGACAGTTTGGGAGTTCCTTGTAAAGTAAAATATACACTTACCTAATGACCCAATAATCCCCCACACGGATATTTATCATGGAGAAATGAAATGTATGTTCAAACTGAAAACATGTATGCAAATGTTTATAGCAGTTCTATCAATAATTGCCCCAAACTGTAAGAAAGACAGCTGCCTTTGACCAGTGAACTGACCGTGGTACGTCACGTAATGAAAGACCACACAGCAACAATAAATGATAACATGGATGAATCTCAAAGCCCTGTTGACTTAAGAGAGCCAGACATAAAGGCTACAGATTGCACGACTCCATTTACACGACACTGAAGGCCAAACGGTAGGCTCAGAAACCAGATCAGTGACTGGCGGGGTTTCAGAGTCACAGGAGGGGTTTGTCTATAAAGGGTAATATGTTTTGGCTGTGTCCCCACCCATGTCTCACCTTGAATTCCCACATGTTATGGGAGGGACCCAGTAGGAGGTAACTGAATCATGGGGGCAGGTCTTTCCCGTGTTGTTCACCTGACAGTGAATAAGTCTCATGAGATCTGATGGCTTTAAAAAGGGGAGTTTCCCTGCAAAAGCTCTCTTCTCTTGTCTGTTGCCATGTAAGACATGCCTTTCACCTTCCACCGTGAGTGTGAGGCCTCTCCAGCCACATGGAACCATAAGTCCAATAAACTTCTTTCTTTTGTAAATTGCCCAGTCTCGTATGTCTTTATCAGCAGTGTGAAAATGGACTAATACAAAGAAACTGGGGGTGAAGGCCATACAGAAGTGTGGCAGTGAACACAGGGCTTTGCATTTCCAAATCCCTCACCACCACAAACTTTGAATTTTACTATGTATAAAGTAACCTGATGGGAAGAAAAATGGAATGCAGATTGTGACAAATAAGTCTAACTGTATTAAACATTTTGCACATAAAATAATGTATTAAATATATTACTCATTTCTAGTGTTTATTTTCTATCTCCCTATTATGTAAACACTACGAAGGTAGGAATTTTTCTATTGCTTTGTTCACTGCTAGGTAAATGTTTGTTGACAAAAATGAATGAATGAAAGTTAACATAATTGGTAATTTTCTCTGAGTAGTCAAGCAATGTGGTGAGGCAAATCAGAATTCTACCTCACTCTACTGATTGACTGTGAACATTATCACAAATTTGACAATACACATGTGTAACATTTATATCTGGTGTTCCCAGCCTCTCCTCTTTCTTCATCCATGACTAAGTGTTCCCACTACGTTTTTCCCACTAGGGTTCTTTCCTTACCCTCCCCTCCTTCCTGAGGTTTGTTCTACTATTACTGGACCAATCCTGTGTGCTTGAATCAAGAAGAAAAAGGAAGGAAGAAAAGGAAATAGAAACAGAGGGCTAGAGCTGGGGTTAAAAAAAAAATTGGAGAGAGACGATGCTGAATCTGTGACTAATGAGAAAAATATATGGGAGAACCAAGAAGGTTTTCACTTCATGGTGAAGAAATACAAGTAAGAGACTGCGTTATTTCTAAATTACTAGCTGATTTCCAAGCTCTTCTGGTAATAGTAGACTATGTTCCTGATGGACAGATAAACTGTTCTGACAGAGTATGCTGTGAACCAAGTTCATAGGCACCCAAAATATTCAAAATCTAGTAATAATCCCTGTAAACAGATGGTATAGGAAGCCAGTGCCAATAAAAAAACAACTGGAGAAGTTAATATTTGTATCTTTATTTGGATATCTTTACTCATCGTTTCTTCATCTGCAAACCTGTGCTGAATTTTCTGTAGTTACTCATTGATTGGGACCTGGTCATGGTTCTGTTTGCCACTCATCACAGTGCCAGCCAAACTCTTCTTTTCCATGTGATTGTTTAGGTTTTGGCAGCATGTTTTATGTTTGTGTGTCTCATCTTTCTCCTTGTCGTTTGCCTCCCCGGGCACTTTGCAGGGGGTGCTGTCTCCATCCTCCCACCCCAAACTTGCATTGTAAATTACAGAAAGCAGTGGTTATCTCTAAGCTAACTCCCTCACCAGAGCAGATCACAGATGCTCATAGTGGAGGGAAGACTTGCTCAGGACACTACAGCTGATGCTGAGACCTGGACAAGCATCAGCTTGGTCATCAGCTTCCCTTTGACCAAGGAAGACACAAAATAATCACACTTATCCCAGGACTCCAGCCTTACAGCATAAGCCTCTGACATGCAACTGGAATTCCTACCTCTCAACTGGCTTCTGCCTGCATCTCCATGTGGGACTGACTACTTTGGGTAGTCTCTCTGGACAGGTGTGTCTCCCTCCTACCCATCCCAACACCCCAATGCTCCCAGGACTGTACACCCTCAGTAGGTTCCTCCTGCTCAACCCAACACCCACCGCAGGGGTATCCTGAGACCAGCCCTGTCCTCACATCTCCTCTCCCAACTGTAGTAAATTCTTTCATATCCAGTCTCTCTTCCACGCACACAAAGTGTTGCAAATCACTGAAGGAAAGGTTTTTAGACTGTGTGATCTTGGGCAAGTTATTTAACCTAAAAAATGCCTACCCCATCATGGGAAACATATCTTCCTTTAATCAATCCTAATGATTGTAATCAATTATCTGGGCTTGAGTGAGGTTTGCTCTCATTCGAACTAAAGGAGCCATACTCCAGATCCTGTGCCTGCGTTCCTTGTCGGGCTCCTCCATTAGCTTCTCCTTATTTTACAGCAAACGGTGAAAACTCTGCAGGGTCCTCTGAAAGGCTCACAATCTGGTGTTCCTTGCTTCAGGCAGATTCCACCTCTAAGGTAGCAGGGTCTTTCAAAATTAAGTGCCCTAGTGATGCCTGAAAAATGGAAAGATGTGTGTATGAAGCCAACAGTCTGAGGAGGAAAGCAGGAGAGTTCACCATGCAGATGGAATCCCAACCTTTACCAGCTAAACACCGAAAGCAAGTGGCTTTGATTTCAAGGCCTCGGCCTCTTCTCCCTTCACCCTCTCAAGTTGCCATAAGATCCCACTGTTGTTGATATAACTACTGACCAAATCATCTTTCCACCCTCTGGAATAAACAGGAGTTGGTTCATGTGTCAGGGATGGAGTATGATCAATACCTTTCACCTGGTCCATCTCTCAAGTCACCCCTGATCCCCTACCTCATGTGCCCTGGCCCATCTCTCACAGTCTCTTAAGATGGAAGCCCTGTCCAGGCAAACTCAAGTCACCACTGTGATGAGTGGCACGAGGTCTCTGGTCAGGGCAAATACAAAGAGTCTTTGTCTCCACCCCAGTTTATACTGATCACGTGAGTCAATAGATTTGGTCCTCAAATCAGCCAATTCACCGGGGAAAAGTGGAGGAGTTGAAGATAGTGACCTAACAGGACTTTTAGCATCATAACTTTTAGCCAGTCGCAGAGGACTTTTTTAGCTTTTCAGTAAGTTATTTTGGGGGTGTAGCGATGACCTCTGAGTACCCCCTAATCCTTAACCTTCCAACTGTTGTTGGGGAGAGGAAAAAATGAAACAATGATAAGAAAGGGTCATGATGTTGGTATTTACCGGGCAGTAGCTGGAAGATGGCAAAAAGAGCAGTGAGGAAAAAGTGGAGTCTCATCGTTACAGAGCTGAGGTTCTCAAAGACCTGATGGGAAGAAACAAGAAGACAAAGTCAGACAGCTGAGGTTCTGTCAGAGGGACTTGCAGTGGTGCGATTAGCACAGAGATCGGCATCTCACTACTCCCGGATCCTGCTCCTCCATCACAGCAGCGTCCGTCTCTCCTGCTCCCTAGTCTCCAGCTGACACTTGCCCTGGTTTTCCTCAATGCCTGGGTATGACGCTCTCCTCTAACCACCTCATAGAATGGTGTCAAGGTGACATAAAGGCCTGCAGGCACATAGTGGGGGCGAGAGTCTAGCTTTCCTAACAATAGAATAAAGAGGGTCCTTCACAGGTGAGGAAAGTAACTGGAAAAGATGTTGAGGCAAGTTAACTAGATGTTTCACGCTCCTTAAAAGGATGATCTGGTATAGCAGTTGGTTAGTTACAACCTCCCTGGAGAATCTTCGTTAAAGGAAGAAAGAGTTCATGTTGGTTAAAAGTTAGTGGAAAAATAAACTCAGGTCAGTCCTAGAATTTGAATTTCATGATTTGCTTGCACTCAAATCTATTATTCTTCTAATTTTTAAAAATAATACATATTACAAAATTCCAAATAATAGAGATATGTAAAAAAAAAAAATGAAGGTAGAAAACCCCCATAGCTTCTCTCTTCAACTATACCCACCATTTACCATTCAAAGCATTTTAATTTATTTCCTTTGCAAACAAACTGTGTAAATATCTGTCTTAAATTTCAAATGCAGGATCATACTTCATAGCCAGCTCCATTGCGCATTTTTCATATTTAAATATTGTCTCAGAGGTTAATATTTGTATATATATATGCCTCACATATTTATATATATATAACTATACATATATCTTTTAAAATGTATATGCCTTTTACTTTGTAAAAATTCCTAGAAATGGAATGTCAACAGCTATGCATATTTCAAGATTTATTTATTTATTTATTTAAAGCTGGAGTCCCACTCTGTCACCCAGGCTGGAGTGCAGTGGGACTATCTCAGCTTACTGCAACTCCGCCTCCTGGGTTCCAGCAGTTCTCTTGTCTCGGCCTCTTGAGTAGCTGGGATTACAGCCACATGCCACCATGCCCAGCTAATTTTTGTATTTTTAGTAGAGACAGGGTTTCACTATGTTGGCCAGGCTTGTCTCAAACTCCTTACATCGTGACCTGCCCTCCTCGGCCTCCCAAAGTGCTGGGATTACAGATGTGAGCCACTGCGCCAGGACAACTGCCCACCTTAGAAGCTGCTGACCCACTTTTTTCCTCTTACTGAAATGTATGGAAGTATTTTTCAACTATCAGTATTCTTACCAATGCTAATTATTATCAATTGTGTTAATCTTTGTCAATCATGTCAGTGAATATAATATTCCTGCTTATCTCACTATACTTTTAAAAAATTATTTCTGAGAATAAGCTTTTTTTTAATGTTCACTGGTTATTTTTGTTTCTTGTTATCTATTTTTCTGCTGAGTCACTCATCCGTACTTACTATTTCTAACACTCTGCATATTTAATGTCCTTTATCATAGAGATTGCGAGAATCGTTCTGGCTTGCTTTTTACTTTGTGTTTGCTCATCTAGTAGCCAAAATATGCACGGTGATCATCTTTTATGTAGTTTGTTTGATCTCCCTAAAAGACATGTGTTTTGTGCCTTTACCTAATTATTTCTGTGTTCCTGTTAGTTTTTCAGCCGTGGGATAAAGGCTGTTCTGAGAAGTCATGGCAGACTTGTCTTCCCAGCAATGACATGGAAACTGTTTCTTGCTGCATCCAGAAGTACAAATTTCCTGAACCTGCAGATATGTTAACACTCGCCATATGTTATCTCATACAAAAGGCAGATGTCTGGGTTCATATCACTGTTCTCTTAGAAAACTGAGGCCGTGCAATGAAGAAACAAAATTACGCAGGATTCTAAGGAATTTAAAGTGTGAGGTTCCTGTTGATGCCGGGGTACGGCAGAACATCCCACAGAGAACACAGCACATTTTGCACACTCACCGTAGAGTAAATACCAATCTTGCCGACTATCAAATGCCCAGGCATTCCTAGCTCACCCAGTGGAGTCTATGCTCCCTTACTCTTCTGTCTCTTCCTGTGCTGGTACCATGAGATTTGAATGAATGTAGCCTCCACCAGTCTTTAACAGAATTCATGGCTACCCTCTATGACTCACTCTTAGAAAATAACTTTTAAATTACTTTATCAAGTTAAAATAATTTCATTGCTTTTTTAACTAATATGAAATTGAAACTACAAGTTTTATTTAAGAAAAAAATGATATGTGGGCTATTGAGCTTTCCTAAGAAAAGAATTTTACTTCAAATATTTTTGTCTCATTTTAATATATCTTTTTGGTACTCTTCAAGAAGTTTCTTTATAACAATCCAAAACACTTTGTAACTTAATTATAAAAATAACTATAATTATTTTTGAGTCATAGTCTTCTTTCATTGTATTTTGTAATTGGCTACTGTTTGCATACAGAAAGCCATTGATTTTGTATATTGAATTTATCACTAGCCCACAGGTTAAACTCTTACTGGTTTTGATTTTTTTGTGATTACTTCTCCACAGGTTTTCAATCATAAAATCATAAATTTGTTAATAATTAGCATTTTGACTCCTTATCTAAGTGCCTTGATTAACAATTGCTAGAGCCTTCAGGGATCATCTAACCCAAACTACCCACTTTTCAAACGAAGAAAGCATGGCCACATGAGAAATGTTGAAACAGCATTACCAAGTAAGCCTGTGGTTGACGTCCCTACATGCAGAACCCTCTCGCAGTCACCACGGTGCAAAAATCGACTCCTTCTCCCCAACTTATTCCACCTCTTCCTTCTTGTCTCCCTAATTCTTCCCTTCTCATGTCAAAGACCAACTTCCTTAATATTAAAACAAGCTATTTAGTTTCTTTAAAAAGCAGATGTTTCAGTAGTTTCTCAGTTCATGTGATTTCTTCTGTAAACGCCTTTGATTTTTCTTCCAGAACTTGATTACAAATTTTAACTCATGCCTCAAGCACAAGCTGTAGTTTCAGCCCAATTGTCCTTGGGGATCAGAAATGAGTTTGTCTATGATGAAGGAACTGAGAGGATTTTAACGACAGCACATACACGAAAAAAAAACAAGCAAACCAAAACCTCAGTTCCTCTGAGGTCCTTGCACTAAGTTACCCCTTTTAGGGGTCAAAATTGGGGTGATTTAGTTCAAGTCATGATTTTCACTTAACAAGTTAGAGACAGAGAAAATGTACTTGGAACCTAGGAATATTTAGGGCCACTACTGTTTGTAAACCCTGACGGAAATCACTGGAGGACATAGGGAAAGCAAGAAAAATTAAGTTCAACATAATGATGGTTGATATTTGAAGGAAAGAAAAATAGAAATGAAGAAAGGTGTAGAAAAGGGAGAGAAAAAGGAAAAGAAAGAAGAGAAAGAGGAAGAGAAGAAGAAGACAGAGAGTGAGGTTGTTTATTTTTTGTTTTTTTGGGTTTTTGTTGTTGTTGTTGTTTTTGAGATGGAGCCTTGCTCTGTCACCCAGGCTGGAGTGCAGTGGCATGATCTTGGCTCACAGCAACCTCTGCCTCCCAGGTTCAGGCAATTCTCCTGCCTCCGCCTCCTGAGTAGCTGGGATTACAGGCATGCGCCACCACGCCCGGCTAATTTTTGTATTTTTAGTAGAGGCGGGATTTCACCATGCTGGCCAAGATGGTCTAGAACTTGTGACATTGTGATCCGCCCACTTTAGCCTCCCAAAATACTGGGATTACAGGCATGAGCCACAGCACTCAGCCCAGAGTGAGATTTTATATGAATCTCTTGCAAAATTCTTCCACACCTTGGGGCAGTCAAAGCCCCCGAGTCTGCTTCCCATCAGGGTACACTCTAGAAAAGAAGGTCACTATGCAGACGAGCTTGGGGTTAGAGCACTGCTATTCTCTTACCTGTGGTGCGAAAATGAAATGCCAGCTGTTCTCTCCTTTCCCCAACTCTCTGGCCCACGGAAGTCCGAGCTCATCAGCACTCTCCTTGACACAACAGGCCCTACCGAATCTACCTTCTCTCACTAGAAAAAGAATGTTGTCTCCTTATCACCATGAGCCTGTGGGATCCTCCATATTTGTTAACCTATTATTTGTTGAGATGATGAGTTGTTAACCCCAGGCTGGGTTTGCTCACTCTTTGTGTTGTTGGCATTGAGCTCCTCAGATTGAACCAGAGACAAAGAATAACCGTCACCTAAAAGAATAAAACACCTTTTGCGAAACTGTAGAAATGCAGAGCTCCATCTCCCTTCGCTGTCTCTGGAGACACCAGCCACGCTCTCCTGAGCATTTTCCTCCTTGTTCTGAAGAGCCCCAGAACTCACAGCTGCTCCCCAGACAAAGTTTTCTCAATCCCTCACCAGCCTCTTTGTCCACTTCAAGGTCATTTCCAACTCGCCCATGTCCTCCTTAAAATGAGAACACAAGAAAGTCTATTTCACTGTAAGTCAACGAAAATGAACTACATCACCCTACATATGTAGAAACGGGGCTTCTGGTCTTCTCTAAGGTGGGAATGAGCATCCAAGTGCGACGTTTTGCTCATCGTCAGGCTTGATGCCTGGTATGTAAAAGCTCTAACAGTGAGCAAAGGATTGGGCTAAGTGTTCCACACGCTCGTCTCACTTAATCCTCAGAACAGTCTTCAGAGGTCCTAAGAATGACTGTTCTGGAGCTGAAGCAACAAGACCTCGTCTCTAGTGAGGTTGAGCAGAAATTCAACTCAAGGTCATGGTAACCTACTCTCAAAACGGACACACGGCATCACTTTCTGTAGCCTCAACTCTTCCACAGGAAAAGCTTCAGGGATCCTGACAACACTATGCAGTGAACGTACAAAATGCATTAAGATTTGGGGTTCCTGGGTCCTGGCTCTGACTCTGCTTCTGGTTTACAGGTCATATCACCTCTCTGTGCCTCGGGTCCCTCCTCTGTGAATGACAAAACAACCTCATCTGTGATGGGGTTAGATGATCTCCCAAAGTCACTCCTCAGTTCTGAAATCTGTGGATCTACAAGCTTCTAAGAGTTGGGTATGTGCCACAGGGTAGAGACAGAGAGATAGGAGTGAGAATGAAACGTTCCACTTGGTTCAGTGACATTCCTGCTTGAGAACGTAGTATTAAAAACAGCTGGTCTGGAGCATTCAGCCTACTACCAAATCCTCCCCAGTCTGCAAACCATCAAGCACTCAGTCACCTCCTCTCCCACCTGTGGACAGGAGCAGGTCCACCTGGACCTCTTCCTCACTCTTGAATGATTATTTCTGAATGTGCCGCTACTAGCCTGAGCATGTTCTGACTACACTGGGATTGGTGAACCAGAGCCACTGAGCCAGCAATTTGCAGACTAGCCTCATGTGCCTGCACTGGCCCAAGCACAAGCATTAGGTACGCCATTAGCATTTGTCAATGTGTGTTTTTTTTTCCTGCAGTGGACTTGGATAATAAGCAAAAGTTTTAGGAAACAGGAGCCTTCTAACATGCTGGAGGGCTCAGGATAGCCACTGCTTCTCAGGAAGGTCACTAGGAAGCTGCTTTACCATCAGGAGCTAAGCAGGCACTCAGATATACAAGCAATGTGAAGGGTGTCAGACAACCACAGCTCTGACTCTGGACAAGAGGTTACACAAGCGATGGGAAGGTGTCAAACACCCAAAGCACTGCCTCTGTGCGAAACCTCAGACGACAGCTGGGCCAGCTCTTCACACTGCAAGTGGAAAAGCTGAGACTATGGCAACTGGAGGACATAGAAAAGATGAGAAGAACAGGAAAGAAAATTTCCATGAAATTATGGAACTTCCTTAGGGTTAAGATGGTAAATAAATGGAGGCCGTAAGATCTCTGAGTGGAAGCGTAAGTCAAAAGGAAAGAGTATAAAATTATGGAAGAAAATCTAATAATAAGCAACAGGTGCTGCTTAAAATGTAGTCTGGTGGAGGCAGACCTTGAAACAAAGTGTTTGAATATAACCGGACCCAGGTGTTAAGCACTGAATGAACAGTGGAGTAAGAGGGCATTGTAGAGCGATGTAATTAATTTTTCTGAGAAGAGGCAAAGAGTTTTGATGCCTTCAGTGCTTAGGACGGTACCTAGAGGAGATTTTATAAAAGTGCATTTGGAATACATGGACAAAAAATGTTTTTGTTTGGAAAACACATCTTTAATTTAGTGTGACTCCAGTGACAATACTTGCCTGCAAATTTTTGAGCAAGTTACTTCTTATTCCTGGAGCTTAATTTCCTCATCTGGAAAATAACAAGCCTAGATTAGATGATCTCTAAGATTCTCTCAACTTCTGGGGACACTAAGCACCCATGAATTAGTTCTCAACAGAAAGCTGCCTTCAATACTAAATAAAAGCCAAATTATCTACTTCTCAAAGCAATTTTCCTTTTTTATCCCTCGTGTTAATAACAAGAAGTGAACTATTCAAAATGTAGAATTATCTGCCTTAAGTTGAGGTGGAAACCAATTTAACATCCTGGCCAGAAAAATAATTAAAAGAAGGGTAATGAGATTTTCCATAATGTATTTTAAAATGGTAGCCAAAGCACAAAAGTTAAAGAATGAGGAATAAGCAGGATAGACGTATTAGTTACAAAGAGAAAAATAGAAATGTAACTATGTATGTGAGAGTTCAGTATTTTAAACAATGGAGAAATCTTGGATATTTTAATCACCAGCATAAGAAAACTACATCTTTGACAGACAAAAACAAAACTTGATTCCTAACTTACTTCTTGCATCAAAAGACACTCGAATGATAGCAAAAGTTCAAATGTAAAAATAACTTGTCAATTAGAATATCTTTATAATCTTGATATAGGGAAGAAAAGAACGTCACATAATCCACAAAATACTGATGGAGTAGACAACATAAAACTTCACAAATTTCTTTATAAAACACAGACATACACACAAATTAGAATTGTAAATGACACTAAGAAAAGGAAATTTGCAATTTATATTATCAGAAAGAGGATGATATCACTTGTTCTTTATCAGGAGGAAATTACAAATCCATAAGAAAAAGAGGAAGATGACGAAAGTAGACAAAGAAATGCAGAGATACGGCAGGCACAGCAGGTCCCGCGCACATCGCACCCTGCTGCCCGTCTCTTTCCTTCCCCTCCCTGACCTGCCCGAGAAGGCAAAACAGGCTGCTCTCAAAAACTCTCCGGTGTGAAGCAGCCAGATTATCACTGTGTGTTTTAGAAATGAATAAAAACGTGAATAAATAACGAAGCCAACCATTCAAGGTATTTTCTCACAGTTTAGATCAGTCAATGAAAATACCTGGCACAGGCTTTCTCTGAAAGCCTTCCAGCAGGCGCATGGTCCAGAGAGCTGACTTCTAGTTGCTGTCAGATCTCAGGCAAGTCACTTCAGCTCTCTGAACTTGTTTCCTCCTCTGTACAAGGGTGAAAGCATCTGTTACGGTGTTTTTCAATGATGAAGGGAAATAAGAGACATGATCATGCTTTATAATATCTCCGGGTGATTCACGTGGAATTTGGTGCAGGTGCCTGGAAAGGCATAGAAGAAAAGCAAGCTGGTAAATGTATGTGCCAGCTCGGCCAACAGAGGCCTAAAAACGGCCTTTACAATAATTTTAAGATGTGGATTAATCTTCTCAAGTCAGATTTTCAGTAACAGTTTTAAGGAGATGTTCATCTGCTCTGCTTGAGGCAGGTGAAGTTTATAAGCCTGATCATGAGAAAAGAAATAGAAAAAAATGCAGAACGGATGTGAGAGTTCAAAAGGGTAAACATTATGAGACTATTTAAAACTACATAGCACTGTGTACCAACAGAACAATTATGTAAAATTATAAAGAATTATTTAACTGTGCAAGAAAAAGTTGAATTCACTTGTAATGGCATCTGTTTAAGAAGAAATTGAAATAAAATTATTAATCCATCCAGGAAAGTTTTCCAAAAAGTTTCAAATAAATTGAAATTAGATTCTTAGACCTTCTTCTATTCAAAAAGTTCCAATATCCTGAATGATTTATTTCTTAAGGTTTTTAGAGAGTAAAGGTGTTAATGCAAATACCAAATAAATCAAAAGCAGAGACAATATGTTCCTTTTCTGTTGCATCCCATTTTTTTCTTTGTTCTTTTTTCTTTTTTAGAAAGAGCCTTGCTGTCTTGTCCAGGCTGTAGTGCAGTGGTATGATCTCACATCACTGCAATCTCTGCCTCCTGGGTTCAAGCGATTCTCCTGCCTTAGCCTCGCTATTCGCTGGGACTACAGGTGCATGCCACCACACCCAGCTAATTTTTGTATTTTTAGTAGAGACAGTGTTTTACCATGTTGACCAGGCTGGTCTCAATCTCTTGACCTCATGATCTGCCTGCCTCAACCTCCCAAAGTGCTACGATTACAGGCATGAGCCACCACGCCCTGCCAGCATCATTCTTAATGCAACTGAGAACTATGATATTTTATTCATAATAAAGATGTGCTAAAGTTATGTGAACTACATGAACTCCTCCAACCCCAAGTCAAAATCTTAGAGTCCATGCTAGGCTTCTACTCACATCTCTTCCTTCCACTACCGATAGTCACACCATAAAGTGACCAAGTAAACTGTTATTTACACAATCTAGAATATCAGCACTCACACCTGCCTCAGACAGCTTACCACCATTACACAACTCCAGTGAGTCCTGCCCTCGGACGTTAGATCTAAACAAGACTAACACAGGAACCAGCTCAGCCGTCTGCCTAGGCAGCCATAAGCAGTTGATGTGCATATGAACACTGGGCTTGAACTGAAAAGACCTCAGGGGCCACTCAAAACAACACACTGCTTGGCTGCCATGTGTGCCAAGAACAGAGCTAAGAATTTCACTGCTCTCACCCTTTTTTTGCTTCAGACAATCCTGTGAGGTGGGTGCTATTGTTATATAATAACTGTTACCCTTATCCCTCTTTAGAGAAGGTGGAAACTGAAGCACATGGCAGTGCTGGGATCTACCGCAATTCTCCACCGCGTCCCTCCCATGCCTCTCTTCCTAGGAACTGCATGCTGTCAGGTCAGCCCACTTTTCTGAGCCTCTGAGCCTCAGGAAACTTGCATGGGTTAACCCCTGAGGTCTTCTAAATTCTTCGTGAGTAGGTTGACACCCTGCTCTGGCAACTTCCCTTAGAGGCCTAGTGAGGAGCTCAGATCCCTTGTGGAGCTTGAGCTGGCAAGAAGTCTAGGGCACCAGGGTGTAGCTCCTGCTATTTCACTGTCCCTCCCTGATCACCTCCACCCAGTTTGCATAACAGCAAAACAGTGTTCTGATCCACTCAGGGACAGGACACTTACCTCCCTGCTGTATCCTTCCTTAAAGACAACAGGAGGCTGTCACACAAAGCTACAGACTGGAAAAACCGGAAAAATAGCCTCCTCTCTGCCTTCTAGGGAGTCGGTTTCCATGATCTAACTTAGCCTCACCCGGAAGGGTTAATTTGCAAAGGATTCTAGGAGTTAGAGTCCTGACACTGGCTTCCTAAGAAAAGACTTTGCTGGGGACAGTGCGGAGTAGTGCAGAGATGAAGGCCTTGAGAGATGTGCATGTGTGCAGTTGATCCACAGGCACAGGTAGATAGGCAGGCAACAAATAATGGCCATCTAAGGCTTTCTCAGCTGCTGCTTTTAGAAACAGCCTGTCAACATTTCTCCAGGTTCTACATTGTCTTTGAATATTGAATTTTTAACCCCAAAGTCCACGTAATTCATTCAGGCAATTGCTCAATATTATTCCAATTTCATGTAATTCATTCAGGCAATCACCCTGTATTATTTAAATTTTAGCCCTCTTTTAGAATACCCATTCTCCATGTCATCTTTTCCAAACCTATAGCACTAAATGCCGTCAATTTCAGAAGGACTCCTCGTTTATATGTTAGCTCCAACCACCCAGCTGAATTCTAGACTCCAGAACACATTTTCCTGGCACGTCCACTGGCGTCTCTGGCAGGTATCTTGCCCCTAGTGTCCGAAACGAAGCTTTTCATTATACATCTCCCCAGCTTGCAGGCACCACACATACAAACAGGTGCTGTCATCTCAGAAAATGGGACCACTGTCTCTGTAGTTGCTCAGGGTCAAAAATAAAAATAGTTTTCAGATATCCTATTCCATATTCTTACATCAACATCTGCTGTTGCCACTGTACCTTCAAAATAAATTCCAAATGGAGCCATTTCTTACCCCCTGCACTGCCAGCCCCTGGTGCAAACCACATTGTCCTCTCACCTGGCCTTCCACAGCCCCCTTGTAACTGGGCTCCTGCTGATATTTTAGTCCACTGTAGTCTATTTCCCACTTAAAATCTCAAGTTCTTATCAGGGTTTGCAGGTATGAAATCTGGATTTGGCCACCTCCGTCCTCAACTTCCCCCAAGGTTTACACCAGCCACTGGGCTTTTTTCAGAGGGTGCTGTTAGGGGCTGAACTGTGTTACCCCCAGATTCACATGTTGAAGACTTAACCCTCAGTATCTCAGAATGAGGAGAGTCTGTTATTTACACAATATAGAATATCAGCACTCCTACCTGCCACAGACAGCTCACCACCATTAGACATCTCCAGGGAGTCCTGCCCATGCCAATAACAGAATTTGGAGTGTCTTTGAAGAAGTATTTAAGTTAAAATGAGGAAATGAGAGGGGGCACTAAACCCAATCCTACTGGCATTCTTATAAGAAGTTAGGACACAGCCACACGCAGGCAGACCACGTGAGGATGCGGGGAGAAGACGGCTGTCTAAAAGCCAAGGAGAGAGGCTTCAGAAGATGCCAGCCCTGCTAATACCTTCAGAGTTCCAGTCTCCAGCACTGTGGGCATGTACATTCCTGTTGTTTTAGCCCCCGGTCTGTGGAAATTTGTTGTGGTATCCCGAGCTGACTCATCCAGGTGCCAACATACAGGGTTTCCATGGCTCACCAGCTCAGAGCACCGGCAGAATCTTGGACAAGAGAAAATTCTCTGGTGAGAACTCCTTATCCGACAGTCTCTGATGTTGAGAATCACTTGGGGTGGTTGGCAAAATATTATAAACAGTATTAAAGACATATTAGGGAAAGTTATAGATTAGTCTCAGACCATTTGGAAGGCCGAAGGCAGCCAGCTTGTCCATTATGTTAAGTTAGAAAGAGACAGAGACTGACCAAAGGCCTTGGCCCACACGCATTTGTCTCCAGTCTAACTGTTGACTCATGCTAATTTTGTGCCGGGTGGTCTCTCCGGGGAAGATGAAAGGGAAATTACCTGTTAATAGCATTTACTCTGGGCCCCAGAACCTAAAGCTTTTACCAGTCTTAAAATCATTCTCTCAACCATGTTAATTATCCACAAGTGTATTAACTTAGAACCTCCGTTGTAAAATCTTAAGGGAATAAATGTGTGGACAGACAGATTGGTTGCCTTTCGTCCACTGACAGCAGCCAATGGCCATCCCTAGCCCACTTGTATCACTGTAATGGTGTGACAGTATATTCATTCATGTCGCTGAGTCAGGGTCTGCAGGTCAGACTTCCACAGATGTGTCCCACATCTCACTCTGATGGGAAGGGGTGCTGTTCAAACATGGCCTCTTCCCAGGGGTCCTGAGGCACGCCACTGCCAGCACCACAACCTCTCCTTCATGAAGTCCTCACGCAATTGCGGTCTGACATCCATGCCCTTCAAATGAGGCATTAAGTATGAATAGTGAGGGATGAACATTATTCAAGTCTGTTCTCCAGATTCGGCTCAGAGCTAGTGCACAAAGCACAATGGTTCCCACAAAACAAACTCTTCCAAACTGTGTCAATGTCTGGAGCCCCAGAGGGCAGTCACACTTCACCAACGTGGTGAATTACTCTTCTACAAAAACTCTGGCTTCCTCAGCCTGACACCCTCTCTGACTAAGTGGGCACCCACCTTCTCCCCCACCCCATCCAGGGCCCCTGCCTCCCGGGAAGGACGGTAGCCTGCTGATGCGTGGTCCAGATGATGCATCTCTCCCGCGTCATTATGTGACATGTCAGAGGCTGGGTTTCATTTTCATGTCTGCATTGATAGACCCTCCCATATGAGCAGTTTCCCAGAGAATGTCCACTTTCCTCACAGCCAGAACAAGATGACAGCTCTGCGTTAAAGCGTTCATCAGTACTGCCTCTGGGCACCCCTCTGGGCACCCCTTTACTGACCGGAGCTGGTCAGTATCCCTGGTCTAGCCAGGCTCTTTCCTAGCCATTTTCAAGATGCAACTCCTGGGTACTGAGTCCTGACGGGCACTAATCTCCACGGTTCTCCAGGAATGAACAAACAAGGGAATTAGCACATGTAACCCATGCATCCACAAAAGCAGTGCCTCTTTAAGAAAGGGCAGTGAGCTACCCATCCTCTTTGAGAAAGAGGCACTACTTTTGTGGATACACGGGATGTCCCCACAGCTATGCTTTTGCGATTGGTGTCCAGCAGCCTTCAAACGAGTGAGGAAGGTGCATTCCATAGTGCAAAACTGGGCTGTAGGTGCCCAGCAGGGGGAGCTGGAGGTCCTCGTGTTCACGAAGGCCCCTGTCTCTCTCCCTGTCTCCCTCTGCTTGACTGTTACCAGCAATAAACATGATCATGTCTAAGCATCATTCGTCCCCTGGAATATCCTGGAATTTAAAACCTCTATTGTAAAACCAGATTCTGTAGGTATCCTAAGTATTTTCTTCCAGGCCAGTTCCCTTACCCTCTACTTTTTGGCACAGTTAATTCCTATGTTAAATGACTAAAGCATTGATGCCTTCTAACAGTGAATGTCTACATTGTGGATGGAAATCCTGGGTTTGTCCTGGCCTTGAACAGACCTGGACGAGTAGACCTTTCTACCCCGAGGTCCAGCTCCTCAGGTGGAACGTGCAGCACGGACCTCTCTGAAAATGACCAAGACAACAGGAACAAAAGACTAAGAAAAGAAATTGGGGAAAGAAATGTGTACTACATAGTTCGAATACATCGAGCTTACTGTGAAAACTCATTTTTTGGAGATAGAGAGAAGATAAGGTGCCAGGTAGAGACTAAATTGTTCATCTCCAGGTTTTCAAATGGAATCTTGACCAGATTTGGGTCTCAGTTAACAAAGCTCAGGACAGCTGAGCCCATAGCAGGTGTTACTGAGGATACTTAGTGGCAAAAGGAGGGTCTGCAGCTGCAGGTCCCTCTCACCTGGTGACCTTGAGGAAGGTGAAGCAGCATACTGGGCACAGTGCTGGGTTTGGGGGTGCAGGAAATCAGATCAGAGCTGCCCAGAGGAGGACTGCGTCTGCTCACAGAAACATATCTCACAGGCCCTGTTAGAGCAGAATAAAGAGATCATAAGTGACCACCTACCGGCCATTCAAGATCTGGTTCTTCCTTTCCTGCTTTCTGTCATTTATATCACACAATACCCCCTCCCTGCACACAAGCTTTCAGACACGGAGACATGCATATGCACACGTGCAGCACATACATCCTCAGTTTCCACCTCACAACACACCCCTCTCACTACACATGCGTGCACATGCTTCCACACATATAAACATACAAACATACACACAGGTACATGCATGCACACACACACACTCTGAAGTGCAGACTCCAAACTCTAAGAGACCTGGTTTAGTCTCTGAGGCTAAAGCTGCTCAGATTGACATGCCCAGGCCATGGAACCAAATTTTTGCACAAGGCCCGCTTGGAGAGGCTCTATTGCCCCCAATTTACAGTTGAAAGACAGAGACCATGATAGGTGAAGTCATTCACTAATGATCCCACAGCTTGTTGGTGGCACCATTGAGACTGCAGCTTCCAGCAGAGAGCACGTTGGCCTGCTCTATTACCCGAAGCCCATAATGCAGAGTTTCATCCCTGCAAAGGGGACAGCTACATCTGGGTCCTATGTCCCAGGTTGCTCCAAGGCTAGGACCTGTTGAGCTTTCTCCAAAAGGGTCCAGAGAAGGATAAGGCTCCTCAGGGCTGTGAGTCTCCTGGAGGTCAATGTCCCTCAAGGGACCAAAGGAGTCTGAGTAGCTAGGGGAGTGAAAAGATCCCAGCTCTGTGCTACCTGGAGAAAGCAACATCCCAGGGCAGTGAGCTATCCCAAACCTGTGTGGCTGTGAAATAGAGGCATCCTTTGGGTTGATACTTCAGACCTTTGACAATTCTCCAATCCAGCGGCTGCACTGAAACACCTGTTCTCTGTGTTCATGAAGGCCCCTATCTCTCTCCCAGTCTCCCATCTGCTTGACTGTTACCAGTAATAAACATGGTCACGTCTAAGCATTATTTGTCCCCTAGAATATCCCGGAATACAAAACCTCTATTATAAAACCAGGTTCTGTAGGTATCTTAAGTATTTTCTTTCAGATCAATTCCCATGCCCCCTACTTTTTAGCACAGTCAAGTTAATTCCTGTGTTAATTAAATCATCAGTCAGGGGAGTACCTGCCTTCTAAGAGTGAATGTCCACATTATGGATGGAAATCCTGTTTTTGTCCTGTCCTGAGTATAGAACAGGACTCAGAGGAAAGGACAAGAAAAATAGTTCTTCAGTTCTTCAGGCTTTATTTTAAATGACAGCAGGTCTTTGAAGTCAAGAGGACAATAGATAATGGGCACCTTGCTGCGGTTAAAGGAAAAAAAAGGAACGGGAAAGGTATTTTCTTCTAAATGATTATTTACAAGCACATTAATAAACTGAAATTATTTTCTATAATGTCAGTGAAGTTTTCTTTCTTTCCTTTTTTTTCTTTTTTTGAGACTGAGTCTCACTCTGTTGCCCAGGCTAGAGTGCAGTGGCATGATCTTGGCTCACTGCAACCTCTGCTGTCTGGGTTCAAGTGATTCTTGTGTCTCAGCCTCCTAAGTAGCTGAGACTACCGGCACCTGCTGCCACATTCGGCTAATTTTCGTGCTTTTAGTACAGAAGGAGTTTCACCATGTTGGCCAGGCTGGGCTTGACCTCCTAACCTGAAATGATCTGCCCACCTCAGCTTCCCAAAGTGCTGGGATCACAGGCGTGAGCCACCATGCCCAGCCCAGTGGAGTTCTCTAGAAATACTCTGCCAGAAATAAGTGAGAAACATGGTGATTGGCAGCAGAGTTTGTCCAAGGCTGAGCAATGGGCTGCCGACAGGTCCTGAAAGATGGACCACCAGGCATCTTCCAGCCGGGGCAGTGCTCAGCTTTGCCTGTCACGCCACAGGGCCTGGACAGTGGCTTTTAAACCACCCATTTCTTTTTTCAGATTTTTTGCTCACTCAATTAATTTTGGAGTCAGAAAAGGAAGAAGAGAGACTGACAATATCAATTTCTCTAATTGATGAGGACTCTGGGTGATCAAACACATGACAGAATTCATGGAGAATGGTTAGAACTGGAATGAAAATGTCCCAAATTGTTTCTTGAATCATTCAGAGAGACAATGCCAGAGAGATGTAGGCTGGGAAGCAATCGTGGAATGCTATCTGCAAACTCAGCAATGTCCAGTGAGAAATAGAGAAGCGGGATGAATGCAGATGGTTTAACACCTGGTGCTAAATGGCCACCAGGGCAAAACACGGACCATGACAGGTGGACTCACTGATGCAGGAAGTTCAGTGCCTCCCAGTCTCCCTGTTAATTCACTAAGCCAAATAAATATTATAGATGCTACAGATCTGCTTGAGATCCTCTCCTTTTCGTAAGGCAGCGTAAGTGAGAGATACACTATATTCGTTTCTCTGCAAGGAAAGAAGAAACTGATATGCATATCAAATACCTCAACCTCTTCACTGTATTCTAAGGGTCTGGTTTTTATTCTACTCTCTCAAAGCAATAGCATGACTTGCTGCTCTATAATTTTGTAGGAGTCATAAAAAATAAAGACAGGAGTTTGGACTGGCACAAAGAGTTCAGAAGCCCACACAATCCCATTTATAATAGCACTCAAAAATAAAATTCTTGGAAGTAAATTTAACCACAAAGGTGAAAGAGCTGTACACTGAAAACTATAAATATTGATGAATAAAACAGAAGAAGACACAAATAAATGGAAAGGTATCTTGAGTTCATGGATTCAAATAATGAATATTATTAAAATGTCTATACTACCCAAATTGATCTGTAGATTTCCCATCAAAATTCCAATGCAATTTTTCATGGAAATTAAGACTACTAAAATCCTTATGAAATCAGAATTGGCTCCAACTCACTAAAGCAGTCTTGAGCAAAACTAACAAAGCTAGAGGCATCATGCTCTCTGATTTTAAAATGTATTATAAAGTTATTGTAAGCAAAACAGCATGGTCTGGCATAAAAAGACACAATAACCAAAGGAAAGGAGTAGAAAGCCCAAAATGAAACCCAGGTATTTATGGTCATTTGATCTTCAACACAGATGCCATGAACACACAATGAAGAAAGGACTTTCTCTTCAATGAAAGGTGTAAGGAAAACTAGATATCCACTAGCAGAAGAATGAAATTGGACACTTATCCCACACTGTACACAAAAATCAACTCAAAACGGATTTAAAATTTACATAAAAGACCTGAAATTGTAAATTTACTGGAAGAAAACATGAGGGAAAATCTTTATGACATTTTTCTGAGCAATTATTTCTAGGACAGGACTCCAAAAGCACAGACAACAAAAGCAAAAATAGACAAAGGAGGTTACATCAACTAAAAAACTTCTGCACAAAAAGGAAACAAAGTGCAGAGATGGCCCAGGGTCTAGGAGAAAGTATTTGCAAACCATATATCTGACAAGGGGCTGATAACTCAAATATATAAGGAACTCAGACTACTCAATAAGAAGTAAACAGTGTCTCAGTTTAAAAATGGTCAATGCATCTGGCCTACAGATATATGAAAACATACTCAACATCACTAATTACCAGAGAAACGCAAATTAATGTATGCTGTGGTAATCATCTGTCAGAATGGCTTTTAACAAATGACAAATAACACTTGTTGGTGAGGATATAAAGAGAAAGGAACCCTTGTACACCATTGGTGGGAATGTAAATTTGTACAGCCATTTTGCAAAATAATATGGAGGTTCCTCAAAGCACTAAAAATAGAATTACCATATGACCTAGCAATCCCACTTCTGGGTATGTCTCCAAAGAAACTGAAATCATTGGCCTAATGCAGTGGCTCAAGCCTGTAATCCCAGCACTTTGGGAGGCCAAGGCAGGTGGATCACGAGGTCAAGAGATCGAGACCATCCAGGTCAACATGGTGAAACTCCGTCTCTACTAAAAATATAAAAAATTAGCTGGGCATGGTGGCACGTGCCTGTAATCCCAGCTACTCAGGAGGCTGAGGCAGGAGAACTGCCTGAACCCAGGAGGCGGAGGTTGCGGTGAGCCGAGATCGGGCCATTGCACTCCAGCCTGGGTAACAAGAGCGAAACTCCATCTCAAAATAAATAAATAAATAAATAAACAAATAAATAATTAAGTTGAGGCTGGGCATGGTGGCTGATGACTGTAATCCCAGCACTTTGGGAAGCTGAGGCAGGCAGATCACAAGGTCAGGAGTTTGAGACCAGCCTGGCCAACGCAGTGAAACCCCGTCTCTACTAAAAATACAAAACTTAGCCAGGCATGGTGGTATATGCCTGTAGCCCCAGCCTCAGGAGGCTGAGGCAGGAGAATCACTTGAACCCAGGGGGCAGAGGTTGCAGTGACCTGAGAACATGCCATTGCACCTCAGCCTGGGTGACAGAGCAAGACTCTGTCTCAAAAAAAGAAAAAAAAATTAAATAGGTTAAGTTGGTGAGGTGATGGCTATCTTAATTAGCTTGATCAGGTGTTTCTACCATCTAAACATCACATCATATACTATAAATATATACAAAATTATTTTCAATTAAAAATAAATTTGAAAAAAAATAAATGAAAATTCAAATGTAGAGGCTACCCAAGGGCCCACTGAGCACCAAAGGATTTGGATCAATTGTGGTAATATTTGATCCAATACATAGAAGTATGTAGTAATATCTTCAAAATGTGTAAGATAGCATCTCTTTTTTTTTAAGAGAAAGGGGTCTCACTATGATGTCAGGCTGGTATCGAACTCCTGGGCTGAGATGATCCTCCCACTTCAGCCCCTCAAGTAGCTAGAACTGCCATCCTGGCTTAAGATGCATTCTTTGACACAGCAATTCTAGTTCTGTATACCTTATCCATATAGGTAAGAGGACATACATTAAGATACTCACTGGAACTTTACTTGTTACTGTAAAAGTTAAAGAATAACCAAATTGTAACCATTTTGTAATATTTCATCAGTAGAAAAAAATAAGTGATGGCATATTCAAACCCTGGGATAGTATAAGGCTGTTAAAAATTATAATAGCATTCCATGCATTTTGATGTACAAAGTGCCCATGATACAGGCAAAAAAAGTGTATAACTGTTAATAGTGATGGTTTCCTGGGTCAGAGCTGAAGGCCTGGGGGTAGGAATGGGAGCTCATTACTTCTTCTACCATTTGAATGTTGTTCCTTGTTCATGATTTAAAATCTTCTATAACTAAAGAAAAATGAAAGCTCTCAGAAGGCGGCTTTAGGTGTCTAAATTACTTTGGTATTCCGCAAAGGGGAGAGAAGTACCTGGTACACAATTTGCAGAATGCATTCAGATCACACTGACTTCTTGAAATAAATCTGAATTTGGATTTTAATCCGATCAACACAGCCTACTATTCTCCTGAACTCATTTCCCCCATAGCCTGATAAGGTTGTTGTCCTCTCCACATTGGCCCCAGCAGGAGACTACTCACCTCAAGATCTCCAAAGCCTGCTACATGAGGTTAGCAACATCTTCGAATCCTGCAATGAATTAACTCTCTACTCCACTGGGACCCGGGTCTGACCCCAGAGAGTCAGCCAGAGAGTACCAGGGACGGCGTTCAGAAAACGAGAGGCATTTAATCACCAAACTTACTGAATGAAAGCACTGTTGTTTTTCTTTTTTGAACATATAAAGTAAATACTCAAGCAGATGGGAAACAGAACATGATAGTAGTGTCCTTATCATCATTAACAACTTGGATCAAGAACAGGCGCTAAGCACAGACTCAAGCAGTGATGAAAGCTGGGACAAAGAAGGGCATCAAAGGGATCTTGAGGGCGAAGGTGGCCCTTCCCCTCCTAATCACATGCCCATCTCCTCTGACTGCAGCTTCTGTCTCAGCCCTTCTCCCAGCAGAGCTATAAATTCTGGTCAACTCCTCAATCCCCACACATCCACTCCTGCTCTCCCTCCTCCAGGTGACCCCAGCCATGAGGACCCTTGCCATCCTTGCTGCCATTCTCCTGGTGGCCCTGCAGGTCCAGGCTGAGTCACTCCAGACCAGCTCTGAAGAGGCTGTAACCCAGTACCAGCCTGAGGCAGACGACAAGGACGTTACAGTCTCCTTTGCAGGAAATGGACTCTCTGCTTTCATGGCCTCGGGTAGGAGACATCAATCTTGCAGATTTTCAGAATCTAGAAAGAAAGGACTGGAGGAGACGGGTGCTGGGGTCAAGTGTGGAAAGGTCTACCTCGCCGGAGCGACTTGACTTAATATTCCTGGACCTCGATTTTCTCATCTATAAATTAAATAATGAAAACCAAATACATTTAAAAGACTTTCTTTCTTCAAAGACGTAGTTCCAAGATATTTCTGTGACATTTGCTACTTTTAGGATAGAAAGAGCTACACTGACTAGCTCTTTGTGGGTCTAAATGGGTAGACTTGGTTATAGAGAGAATATTTTATTTCATCCATTGGAGAAGACTTTAGAACCTAGAGAGGAACCTATGGGTGTGTTTTGATGTAGGCCAATAAGATCGATTAAATCCTTCTACAATACATACTTAGATCCAAACATCGTGTCTCATACACATACACAATTATTATTTGTCAATTAAGTAAATAAGTAAAATGTTAATAAAAAAAGAGAATGAGGAATTTGAACTTGGAAGGTCTTCAAAGACTCCTGGAGCACCGAAGTATTTGAGCCCATGACATGAGCATGCACAATACAGCATCTCAGAGACTGACCCAGTTGCATCAGGGGTCCTATTAGGCCATGGAGGTCACACATGGGGGTCAAGATGAGAGGTATGGATGAGGCAGAAGGAAGAGTAGGTAACCCCGAGGTTGAGAGGTAGATTGTTGGATCAGAGAGCAGGTAATAAACACGTACTGGATAGAGTCAGATGGGGAAAAACTATGATCTTGCATGACTAACACATAGCTAGTAAGATTTCTTGTCATTTACGTCAAAGACATGAATTTTTCTCCATCCTCACACGACAGGTTCTGTCTCTGATTTAGACTATAGCAGTTAGTCTGGCTCTGCCTGTCCTTTCTCCCCCGCCCCTCACTGTGCTGACCCTCTCTTCTTTCCACAGGTTCTCAGGCGAGAGCCGTCTGCTATTGCCGAACTGGCTGTTGTGATTACCCCGAGTCCCACATCGGGAGGTGCACCCAGGGTGGCCGCAGCTACAGGCTCTGCTGTCGCTGAGCTTCCTAGATAGAAACCAAAGCAGTGCAAGACTCCATCCAAGGTCCTGGAAAAGAAAAACATTTCACTCTGTGTACCTTGTGTCTTTCTAAATTTCTCACTCCAAAATAAAGTTCAAGCATTAAACTTAGTGTGTTTGACCTTTTTAATTTTCTTTCCTTTTTCTTCTTGCTTTTTATATGGTGGTTTGTATGGTTTCTTTGTATAGAGAATTCTGAGCCACATCAAGTTAACTGGCCTTTGCACTCCAATGACGCACAATTTGAGCGTCACAGAGCAATAACAAAATAGCAGAAATGAATATAATTGGGTTTGTTGTTTGAGACAGTGTCTCACGGTGCCACCGAAGCTGGAATACAGTGGTGCAATCTCGGGTCACTGCAGTCTTCACCTCCTGTGTTCAAGTTAACCTCCAACCTCAGCCTCTTGAGTAGCTGGGACTACAGGCATGTGCCACCACACCCTGCTAACGTTTTGTATTTTTTGTAGAGTCAGGGTTTCACCACGTTGCCAGGTTGGTAGTGAACTCCTGAGCTTAAGGGATATGCCCTCCTCAAAGTGCTCGGATTTCATGCTTGAGCCACTGTGCCTAGCAAGATAGTGTTAATTGGAATAGTTTGAACTTTAAAAATTCAGTGCATTCCTAATGATACCCCAGAAATAGATGTTACTATGATGAGAGGCAAAAAGTGGTTGTTGGCTCAACAGAAAGATAGATATAATGGGCTAGGTTTACTTGTCCTTTAATTTAAAAAAGTGATCTAGATCTCCTGACCTCATGATTCGCCCGCCTTGGCCTCCGAAAGTGCTGGGATTACAAGCATGAGCCACCGCGTCGGGCCATGTTCATCTATTCTTTAAGGTGTTAGATGTGTTTAGAAACAATCAGGCATGATAAATGTATTGCATCAATGTAGATGAAGATAATTCAAATAACTACCTTTGTATCCACATTTAATACTCAAGAACTGGTTTAAACTTAGTGTAAATAGAGGTGATATTTTTCTCTGTGCACAGAAGTCCTTCCAGTATTAAAGAACCTACCAAGCTAGTGCAGGCTGGTGCTGCCTTTCCCTGCCTGATGGTCCTTGGTAAGAGCTCTCCATGTCACTGGGAGACAGATGGTAGGGGCTGGTTCTCTGCCTCGGCACCCCTTCTGAGCAGACTCTCTTCCACTCTTGCCGTCACACCTGGTCCTGGAACTGTAGGGCCAGCAAGAGAGTATGATAGAGGAGGGCAAGCATTCTCACGCACCACCCAAGAGACGAGGCGTCCTGGGAGCAGGAGCCAGAATGGGGAGTGGAGAGACCACAGATGCTATATTTAAATCTGTCTTTTGGGAAGATACTGTCACTGTACAAAGTTTGTGAACTTAGGTCAGGTTGGCGTGTAGGGTGAAAGGGAAGGATTTTCCAAGTCCCACCCGGTTGCCTAAAAGTCATTGTGATGTTCCTCTATTTAAATGCTTTACTCACAGCCAAAATTGACTAATTGTTTGGTCTCTGTGCTTTCTTTTTGATGTGTTCTGTGTGTGTGCGTGTGTGTGTGTCTTTGACACGGAGTCTTCCTCTGTCCTCCTGGCTAGAGTGTAGTGGCACAATCTTGGCTCACTGCAACCTCTGCCTCCCAGGTTCAAGTGATTCTCCTCCCTCAGCCTACCGAGTAGCTAGGATTACAGGCACTTCCCACTGTGCCTGGCTAATTTTTGTATTTTTAGTAGAGATGGGGTTTCACCATGTTGGCCCAGGCTAGTCTTGAACTCCTAACCTCAAAACATCTGCCCATCTTGGCCTCCCAATGTACTGGGATTACAGGCATGAGCACCTGGCCAATGGGTTCTATTTTTACAAGAATTTTAAAGGGTATCTCCTGTTTCCCATCAGCCTTTACGTAAATATCAACTACAATGTGGGCATTTGTTAGGGGCTCTGCCACTCGGTCCAGAACAGCTACAGTATAAACAACTCTAAGCTTCCCAGGCACACCTCTTCAATATCCCGTTTTCCCTTGAAGCTAAGACCCTGGTCTTATATTAGTGATCAGGGGATATGAATAACTTCCATGGAGTAGGATTTTAAGGTCATGGGGGAGAATACCCACTCTCTACTATCCTAGGCAAAACTTGCGATAAGAAACAAACTTAATGTTTCCTCAGGCCCAAAGCTATTAAATGGAACATCAAGTCTCTGGTCGAGAGGACAGCAGGTTACACAAACCAAGACAGACAGAAGATGTTCTTCTCCCTTCCTTCAGGCAATAGGAAGCTTTTATAACTGTTAATATAAGTTCTTGGCTCAGCATGGACCTAACCAAAAAAGTCTGATAAAAGGCACTTCATTTTCATTTTATGCATGTCTTGCATGTATCTTTCCATCCCACACATCTTCCTTCTTATGTCCCAACTCCAGCCAGTCTAACTGCACATCTTCCTGTTCTTTGCAGCAGAAAATTCAGATGACCGCACAAATCAAGTGTCTACCTAAACTGTATCTCTTAGTCAGTGTTCTCCAGAGAAACAGAACCAAAAGAATGTGTTTGTATAGAGGATTTGTTTTAAGTAAGTGCCTCATGTGACTAGGGAGCTTGCAAGTCAAAAATCTGCAGGATGGACTGGCAAGCGGAAGGCCCAGGGAAGAGTCAAAGTTGAAGTTTAAGTCCGAAGCCTGTCTGCTGGCAGAATTCCTTCTTGCTCCGGGAAGGTCAACCACTGCCTTAGGCAAGCCTTCAGCTGATTGGATGAGGACCACCTATATTATGCAGGACAATGTACTTCATGAAAGTCTACCAACTGAAATGTTAATCACGTCCAATCATACACCCTTACAT
The DNA here is from genome assembly GCF_049354715.1 of Callithrix jacchus. NCBI lineage: Eukaryota > Metazoa > Chordata > Mammalia > Primates > Cebidae > Callithrix > Callithrix jacchus. The sequence continues at coordinate 9,908,521 of NC_133514.1, read as the reverse complement.
AAATATCCAGAATAATGTTTGACCAAATCTCTGGGACACTGCAGACCAGCCAAGCTGACACATAAAATTAACCATCACACTGGACCTTCGGTTTTACTGAACAGTCTTCTAAGTCTCTGTATTTCAATCCTGTTCGAGTTCTTTAGAAGGACTTTAATAAAATCATTCTATCATATTCTATATCGTGTTTTTCACAGATGAAATGCTTGAAACTGTTTTATTTTAAGACAGAGTCTCACTCTGTCACCCAGGCTGGAGTACAGTGGTGTGATCTCAGCTGACTGCAACCTCCACCTCTCAGGTTCAAGTGATTCTGATACCTCAGCCTCCCAAGTCACTGGGACTACAGGCATATGCAACTATGCCCAGCTAACTTTTAGTATTTTTAGTAGTTACCATGTTGGCCAAGCTAGTATTGAATTCCCTACCTCAGGTGAGCCACCTGCCTTGGCCTCCCAAATTGCTGGGATTACAGGTTTGAGCCACCATGCCCAGCTTTGCTTCTGAAACTTTTGATACATCTTACATCTATGTGTAAATATAATCTGATAGTGGTCTTGCTTTATTTTGATAAACTTCTATAATTGTGTAATTGGCATTAGTATAACATGAGTATATCCTCCAAAAGTTTATGTTGAAACTTAATCCTCAATATTATACTATTAAAAGGTGGGGTCTTTAAGAGGTGATGGGGTCTTGAGGATGGTATGCCCCTGAATGGATTAACCCATTCATGAATTAATATGTTAATAGATTGTCACAAGAGTGAGTATGCTGTGAGTCTGTTGTAAAAGCCAGGTTTGCTGTCATGTGTCTATCCCATCATGTGATGCCCTGCACCACTGAGGACTGCAGAGATTTCTTTAGCAAGAAGGGCCTCATCAGATGCAGTCTCTAAACCTTGGTTTTCCCAGCCTTCACAATTGTAAGAAATACCTTTTTTTAATAAGTTACCCAGTCTTACATATTCAGTTATAGAAACAAAAAATAATAAGTCAGCTACCATCTTAGATCAAGGAAACATGGCAATACTGGTTAATATCCATTCATTGGCTCCATTGTATTAGGCACATACCACTTGCTTTCCCTACCACACATGAGGTACGAGAGAGGCAACTGTCTAGATTTGAGAGAGGAGGAAGTGGAGGCCTGGTACATCGTAACCTTTCCTTCAGTCTTAGGTGTACCTAGTGCTGCAGAGGAGACAAGAGCAAACGGAAAATGATGACCTTCTCAACATGCAAAGGAGCCAGTGACCAACCCTAAAAAGATGTCAGTGTTCCAGAATTCAAAACAGCAGTTTTTAGGAAATTCAGCAAACTCTGAGACGACACAGAAAAGTAATTCAGAAATTTATCATAAAAATTTAGTGAGGAGACCAAAATAGTTTTTAAAAAATCAAACAGAAATCCTGGAGCTGAGAAATACATTGCTTGGCAGAAAACTTTATCAGACTCTCAATAACAGAATAGATCAAGAAGAAAAAAGAATCAGTAAGCTCAAATGCAGGCGATTTGAAAATACAAAATCAGAGGAGAAAAAAGTGAAAAGGAAATGAAAAGAATGAAGAATACGTATCAGATATAGAAAAGACCCTGAAAGAGCAAATCTAAAAGTCACTGGCCTTCAAAAGGAGATGAGAGAGGGCAAGGGCTACAAAGTTTCAATAAATAACAATAGAAAGCTTTCCAAATATAAACAAAGTTATAAATATCTAGGTATAGGAAGGTCAAAGATTGTCAAACAGATTCAACACAAATAAGACTACCACAAGGCATACTGCAATCAAACTCTCAAAGACAAAGAGAGGATTCTGAAAGCAGTGAGAAGAAAGAAGGAAATAGCACATAAAGGGGCTCTAATTCCTCTGGCTACAAACTTCTCAGTGGAAATCCTACAGGCAAAGAAGGAGAGAGATGATATGCTCAAGGTGCTGCAGGCAGGGTGGGTTGTTGGGGGGACCTTCTCACCAAGATTACTATACCCAGCAAAGCTATCTTTCATATACTGAGTAGAGATAAAGGTCATCCCTGACAAACAAAAATGGAAAATTAATTACCAGGCTTGTATGTCTTATTACAAAATTATAAAAGGAAATTCTTCAGTCTGAAATAAAAGGAGGCCAACATGTGACAAGAAAACATCTGAAGTTACAAAACTAACAGGAAAAAGTGAGTATACAGATAATTTTAGAATATGCTAATACCATAATTGTGGTATGTAGATCTCTCACATCTCTAGTATGAAGACTTAAAGGCAAATTTGTTGAAAATAATAACTAAAACAATTTGTTAAGAGATAGGAAATACAAAAAGATGTACATTGAGACCAAAAAAGTCTAAATGTTGGGGAAGGGAGTTAAAGTAGAGAGTTTTAAAAGTTTTTCTCTCTTTGTTAGTTTCTTCTACTTCCTTTGTGGTCCACGTTAACGTGTCATTTGTTCAAAATAACTTCTCATAAAAATGTTGTAATCTTCATACTAACCACACAGCACAATCCTATAATGCATACACTTTTTTAAAAACAAAGAATTAAAGCACTACCAGAGAAAACCATTTAGCCACAAAGGAGGCAAGTAATAAAAGAAAGAAACAGAAGAGAGGAGTTATAAAACCACCAGAAAACAAATAATAAAACAGCGATAGTAAGTTCTTACCTAGTGATAATAACATCAAATATAAACTCAGTTCTTCAATGTATAGACATACAGTGCTGAATAGATTGAAAAACGAGATCCAGCTATATGCTCCCCACAATAAAATCACTTCATTTATAAAGACACATGTAGTTTGAAAGTGAAGGGATGAAGAAGGATATTCCATGAGAGCAACAGTAGCCATATTTATGTCAGACGAAATAGAATTCAAGCCAAAATTTAAAAAAGACGCAAAGAAGGTCATTATATAATGATAGTGGTAAATTTAGCCAAAGGATATAAAAATCCAAAGAGCATTCAAATGCAAATATTAAATGGATCTGAAGGGATAAGCTGCAACAAAATAATAGTAGAAAACATCAACACCTCACTTTCAGTGAAGAACAGAACATTCAAACAGAAAATTTAACAAAAACAAAAACATCCATCAGAGTTAAACTATACTCTGGCCCAAAGGGACCTAACTGACATTTACAGAATATTTCATCCAACTGATGCAGAATACACATTCTTCTTAGCACATGGAACATTCTCCAGAACAGATCATATGTTAGTCCACAAAACAACTCTCAACAAATTTTTAAGTCAAAATTAGATCAAGTGTGTCAAAATTATGTCAAGTATTATTCTGACCACAGTGGAATAAAATTTGAAATCGATAATAAGAGGAACCTTGGAAACTGTACAGACACATGGAATTAAACAACATGCTCCTGAATTACCAATGGGTCAATAAAAAAAAAATGAGAAGAAAATTTAAGGATTGCTTGAAAGAAATGAAATTAGAAACACAACATACCAAAACATATATTCGAGCCATAGCTACACTGGTAAAATGTTCCCAGGAGTTTGAGTGTGACAGAGATTGCAGCCTTCAAAGAAAGGAACAGCATTTCAAGTGGGTTATTCGTCATTCTTGACTAAAATATCTCAAGGGCCAGACACAGCTGTGACCACCAACAGCAACCACAAATGCCAGAGCCCAGGAGAAGGTAGCAGGTGTTCCCCATGTCCACCCCATGAGATTCTGAGGAGGTCTTAGCCCCAGACTGAGGCTCTGCCTGGAAGAGGCTCAGGGGTCTAGGCACCCCACTGAGAGACTGTGTGGCTGGGGAATGCAGTCCAGATCCCAGGAGGACATTGTGGGTCTGACAGAGACATGATCCCACCCCTCCCCTTGTTTAGATGGTGAAGGACACACAAAGGACTTCATATTGTGAAGACTAGAAGTCTTCCTTGGTTTCCAGTAACTGCCATTGCTTCAAAGTCCTGTGGTCCCTGAACTAACTTTCCATATATTTCCAAACTGTGGGCTGGGCCAGGCTGACTTCAGTCCGAGGCATCTGCATTTGGGAAGTACACCTGGCTCATTTCCCAGACCTGGGGTCGCCGCTAAAATTTCACTTTGTCACTGAGGTCTTCCCTCATTTCTCAATTCTAAACTGCAGGGGGTTTCCTGGGCAATCTCTGTCCCACTCGTTCTCTTTATTGCTAACTGTGGAACTGTAACCATCTCACATTGTGTACACTTCGCTCACTCTCTGTAACATTTCTCTCCCTACTCTAGAAGGGAAGTTGCATGTTCTGTGCATTGTTACACCACAGTGTCAAGATGACTGGCTGCCACATAGTAGGAGATCAATAAATTAATTATGATAAAATTAATTAATTACATCCAATATTACATAATGATATAAAATTGGGTTATTACTAAAATGTATAGGAAAAAATGAAACCTACAGAGGCAAAGCAGTCCATATATCAAGTTCCTGGGACAGTATTAAAAAAAAGCCAATTTAAAACATTGAAGGCTAAAATATAGAAAAATATCCTTGGGAAAATGTGGTTTCATGAAGCAACAGGAGTTTAGAAGACAGACACCATTTTGACTTTGAGCCAAGAAAAGACTTCACAGTGAAACATAGAGGTATTTTAGACATGGGTAGATTAAAGGAAGGGGTAGAGTCGACTGCTTGATGGAGAGAATAATTTCAGGGCAAGAAATATGCAGGGTCAGGTCGACCTCCGCTGAATTTAGAGGAATGGACATTGCCAGAGAGAAGGATGGAGTCGAATTCAGGCTGATGTGCTGAGAAGCATCCATCAGTCCAAGGGAAAGAAGCTGACGAGGATGGAGCATCCCTGCTCTGCTGTGTGGAAAAAGGCACACTGGGAGCACCACCTGTGGCTTCTGCTACTGCAGTCCGGGGTGGGGAACGATGCTGCAAACTCTAGGGACAGAGAAAGCAGGGAGAGGTGTGAGGGTCTCCAGACAACCAGGGTAACCTGCTCGCCTCAAGTGAGGCCCAGAACTGTTCGCAAACACTCAATGTTCACTGAGGACATACAAGAGATTTTCTACCTCGAACCACTCGTGTGGTGGAATCATAAATAAGGAATAAGTCAGACGCCTCATTCCTATAAATGCGATTGCCCAAGAGGACAGCAGCCCTGTCTCTGTGGGAGGGGAGGAGCCTAACTCCAACAAGCACAAATTAGCAAACACAGATGGCCCAATCACACTGGCCAGCTTCCCTCCTAAGGACCTCCACAACTATCCTGCCAGTTCCCCCAGGGCTTACATTCTCCTGCCTTTGGCCTGAGGAAAGTTGAGTCCAACGGCTCTTCCTATTACAGCGTTTTGACTCCTATTGCAACAGTCTTCAATAAACGCTTCCTTGACATTTCTTAAAAGTCTTGGTGAAATTTTTGTTTTACAAGAACAGTATAACCTTGTTTTTCTGTTTGTTCTGAAACCTGCTTACAAACAACAGCAGCGTGTAAGGGATTAGAAAAGTACTTGTTTCCTTTTCTGAAGTTCTGTATTTCTTCATTTGCCACTAAAAGCCAGATAACTCATAAAGAAACTGAGGGAAAGAGTTCGCTCTAATATTTCCTGGCAGACCACCCTCCCAACCTCTCAGTGCTTTCTGGATGATAGTGACACCCCCTCTCCTTTGCCCCAGCCCTCCACCCAATGGCCATCCACTAAATCCTTCCACCACCTGGAATTCCTCCAGCTTCTGAACATCAGCTATGAAGCTCCCCATGCCTGACCTCACCGGCTGTCCCTCCTTCCCTGTTGGTCAGTGAGAGCCCGATGCCCAGCCCGCACCCGGGACACCTGTCCTCTGCTCTCATACCCTGCCTCACGTCACCGTCCCTCCTTCTGGTTGGTCAGTGAGAGCCCGATGCCCACCCTGCACCTGGGACACCTGTCCTCCGCTCTCATACCCTGCCCTTGTGCCCTGCACCATCTTTGCCTCGGGTTCTCTGAGTTTGGTGTTTTTGACGTTTTTCAGGCATCTTAGTGGGGTCTTGAATTCAAATGTCAAACCATAACAAGCTGAGTTAACATTCTGACTCCTATATCTTGGAAATGAGGAAGAATTCTGGCTTCAGGAAATACTTGTTCCAAGGACTCAAAGCATGCATTACACGGCTGTCTTCACCTTTTCCACCCCCTCTTTCTTTCTCTTGATTTTACTTTCGGCTGCCTCCCCAGGTGACAGCCATGTGAATTGTGGTCATCTCTCTATGACCATTGTGGCTAATCTCCTGGAGAAAGTCCCTACTCGTTTCCCTGTTGTTCCAGCCAACCCTGAGTCCCATGCCCTCCTCTGAGTCTGTCACTGAGGGCAGAGGTTGGCACCACGCCTGGGTCCCATACTACCCCTGCTCTCCAAGGAAGAATTTAACCTGACAACAGTTGACAGGGGTCACTTGGTCCCTGGAAAAAGTCCACAAACCCATTCACCCACCACGATGGATTCTGTGTTACAGTTTGGAAATAAAGTGAGAAGATCCATCAATATTTTAGAGAGGCAAAAGTTTACATACAATAAGTGCACAAATCCAACTTCTCTCCCTGTTCCCCTGCTGCTTTGTAAAAGAACACCACAAAATTTAGAGGACTGAAACAGCACAATAAGGTCTGCACTAATACATTTGCAATGGGCCCCGGCTCCCTCCAGGGGTATCAGAGATGTTCTGCTGGTAGCTAAAGACCTCACGGCAGAGACCCTGGTGCACAGGTGGCAGGTGGCGCTGGCTCAGCTGGGAGCTCCAGCAAGACTGAAGGAAGGGACTGTATGACCTGCTGGGGTTGGATCCTGCTGCTTCATGAGAGAGGTGTTTTTTTTTTTTTTTTTGTGAGATAATTGTTAAACGATCCATAGCTAGAAGAATTTTAAGAACAGAAATTTTAAAACACTGCAAATCAGAATTTCTTCCCCTAGAAACCTGGTTGCTTTGCATTCTCCAGCGGGTCCTCGCAGGTGGGCTCAGTTCCTCTCCCTGTGCAACACTTGGGCTTCCTCCAAGCACGGCGCCTGGGGCTCCAAAGTCACCAGCGCTCTTAGTCTGTTTCAGCTGCTAGCGAAATAATGTCATAAACCGAGTCGCTCATAAAAACAGAAATGTGTTTCTCACTGACTGAGAAGTCCAAATCAAGGTGCCAGGAGATTTGGGCACTTTCTGACTCACAGATGGCAACTTCTCACCGTATTCTCATCTGGTGAGAGGGGAGAGGGAGCTCTTTGGGGCATCTTCTATAGGGACACTAACGCTACTCCTAAAGCCTGGGTCCTCCTGACCTTCTCACTTCCCAAAAGCTCTCACCTCTTAATACTATCAACTAACGGTTTAGGATTTCAACATATGAATTTCAGAGGGACAAAAATATTCAGGCTGTAGCACCATCCAATAGAGAGGAAGTGAAAGACACCAGTTCACTGGCCCGATCCCAGAAAAACAGCATGGCACTAAGCCAGGTGAATTCAACTGGTCCAGACGTTACCTGGTCTCAGTTCAACAGCAGACAAGTAAACCTCCTTTTTTGTGTAAGAGTCAATGATTTAGGGACATATTTTAAACAGCTCAAGGGAGTTATTCCCTCATAGTTTTTTGGTAAAATTGCTGCAGATGCCAACACCAGGCACATGAACAGCCTGTGAGAGGTGGCTGGGAAGGGTAGACAAAGGAGTTCCTGCCTCTCCCAGCTGGATCTGCAGGCCCGGGAGTCTCTGTGTGGCACAGGCAGCACCAGGACCCTCCCTGCAGGATGGTGGACAAAGGGCTGAGGGGAGGGACAGGGCGCTGCACTCTGAGGAGCTGGGAGGTGGGCAGCCCTCGTTAGAGCTCACCCCAATGCAGTCCCCGCCCTACCCCACGGTAACACACACGCTGTGTTCCATGACCTACCCTTCCCTACCAGGTCAAGACCATGTTGTCCCCAGGGCCCTGCCCAGGGTCCACACACCCTGCATCTGCTGGGGCCACCAGACACCTTCCGCATGTGTGACAACATCCTTGCTGCTCCTGGAAGCCTCTCTCCTCTCACACCCACACCTGCACCCCCACCCACAGCTTCTCCAGAATATTTCCTCCAGCCTGATGGTGTCAAGGCTCTTACTGAGAGTCAGCTCCAACGCAGCGCAGGCTTGCCTCAATATTCTCTGGAAATGCAAATGCACGTGTATGTGAGAAGTTTCAACCATGTCTACACTGGAAGTCTACACTTGCAGAAATCCATGGAAAACAGATTGGGGTCAGGGGTCATGGATGGCCACAGCCTCAGAACACAGTAGCCCAACCCAAGGGTTGTCAAGAAAAACAACAGCCTCACCAGAACCAGGGGACTCCAAGGAATCTGACCTTGACGGCGAGGTCACCACTAAGGCAGCGTCTCCTTACTGCGACAGGGTAGCAAGCTGGTCATCCCCAGGACACGGTGCTGGCCACTTCCAGTACCTGGGCCCCTGCATTGCTGCTCTCTTGGCCCATGCTTTGTTGAGTACCCTGCAGGTGACTTCATAGAAAGGTATTTTTCTGGGAACAACATTTGTGTTCGTGTAACTCCATTATACCCTCTAATGCAAGGAAGCCATAGGGCCTCAGTCACACCACGAGGCTGCCCTATAAGTTATGCAAAAATAATGGACTTGGGAGACCTGTGCGTAACGCCACCACACCCAAATCCAAACAGCTCTCTCAATAATAGCTCTCTCCCGTGTCACAGAGCAAATGCCTATGGATTGGAGTGTGTTGTGTGTGTAGGAAGCTGGTCCAGCTGTAACTTCTGCAGGATACTGATGTTCCCACAACCACCAGACCTTCCCCACATGCACACACACCCTCCAATTTTGCCTCTACATCCATATCCTCTGGGCCCTGCAGGCACCTGCTAATGTCCTAGAATCTAAAACCATCATCTGGGGCCCAGTTCCTCAAACAGCCGTAATTTCTTTCTATGCTGGGATGAGCCTAGTGCCGCCTTCCCCCAACAGTGAAATTGCTGGGCCTCCCACAGATGGAAGGGAGGGGAGAGCTACTGTAGTGCTGCCGGCCCAACTTTGTAAGGGGGGAGGGTTCTCCTTTCCCGGAATACTGCGTGAGCACTGCTAGGTCACCCTCTGATGACTGAGGACATCTCGAGGTGAAAACATACTGGAGCTACTGAGGAGCAAAAGAGAAACAGCCCTTGGCACAAACAGATTGCTCTTCAGTGAAAATGCTCTGGCCTCGATGGGGGGTAGTGTGGGATGAACCAGAGAAGGGCGGTGGGCAGAGATAAGATCCTCGGGACCACGGGTCATCACAGGTGATGGCTGTTACTTCTCACGAAGCTGCACGAGCCTGAGGGCTAATGAGGGGTAAATATACCCATCCTGTGTTGCAATTATTCACTGAAAGCTCATGCAGGAGTAACAGCCTTTATGGAATAGGGCTTGGACTTCAGCATTTGTGCTTAAATGAGTATGGGGGCTGGGGGGAGAGGGGAGAGAGGGAAGCAAACCATCTGAAGCTCCCTTATTGTCTTCCTATTCCTTTGATGACCTTCCTATTCCAGCTCTGCCACATATTGACTTGGTGCCTTGATGACTTCACGGGTCGTGTTACGGAACCCGATAAGGTTCCCTGTTTCTGGTCTGTCTATGTTTACCAATAACGGCGTGGACTAGCCTGTGTTATTTTCTATTCCATTTAGAGTAAGCTGGGACCACCTCTTATTTCCAAAGGTAGATCATACATTCCAGAATTTTCCTTTAGGAGAAGATTAGGAAATCAAGACCACTTATGCTTAGGAGAACCCTGTCCTCTTAGATAGATGAGGGTAGCTAAGTAATAGCTCCTGCATGGGGGTTCCAGGTGATAGAGTAATTTTTGTCTTCCCTTGAAAATGTGAGGAAAGCAGTGTGGGCAACTTTAATTCTTAATAAAGAAGCACAATTTGGTGATGGGCTGGGCCTGGTGGCTGACACCTGTAAACCCAGCACTTTGGGAGGCTGAGGCAGGTGGATCAGTTGACATGTGAGACCAGCCTGGCCAACGTTGTGAAACTCTGTCTCTACTAAAAATGCAAAAATTAGCCAAATGTGGTGTTGTGCACCTGCAATCCCCACTACTTGGGAGGCTGAGGCATGAGAATCACTGGAACCCAGGAAGCAGAGGCTGCAGTGAGCCGAGATCATGCTATTGCACTCCAGCCTGGGTGACAGAGTGAGACTGCCTCAAAAAAAAGTGGGGTGAAGAAGGCAGGTTTAATTGGAAAGCTGGGCCATGGTTCAAAGTTGATAAATGGATGCCAGGTTCAAGTTAATATAAACCAAATGTATTTACACACAAAATTCACACCTCTGGAAATGGCTGAAACATTTCAGATTTCTTTCACTCTGCACAGCCCTTAGCAATAGGGTTTAACAGAAAGCATTTATGTCCATTGGTTTTCCTAAGGAACTGGGCGAAGGAATCTCTATCCTGAGTAATGATGGTCCATGAGCAGTAAACCTCTCCCAGGTGAGCAGCGGTCTCAGTAAAACACAGTTGCTGGGACCCACCCCACAGAATTTCTCATTCAGGAGGCCTGGGGTGGGGTCCAGGAGTTTGTATTTTTCCCACGTTCCCAGGTGATGCGGGTGTTTCTGGTTCAGAGATCTGGGTTCGAGAACACCTGCTGTGGTGTGGGAAACGCACGTGGCTCCCAACGATACACCTCAGGATTCCCTGAGGAATAAGTTTCAGAAACCTTCCTCAGACTCTGTTTTATTCACCCACTCCACAGCCATAACGTCCACTTCTCATCACTTGGAGATACTCTCATCTTAAAAATGCAGATTCCAGCATCCCACCCGACTGGCCCTCACGCCTCAGTCTTTCTGACTCAGCTGCTCCTGCGTTGTCACCCAATTGCATCAACACCTGCATTCTCTACGAACAGTGCTATTTCCCAATCAGTTATTCACACTCTTTTCATTCTTTCACATCCAGCCCTGGTCTATGTTCCATCACTTAATCCTACTGAATGAGAACCTCGTTCCTTTTCCCCCTACTCTCTCATCTGTCTGAGCAAATGTCAAATGCTAAGCCCACATCAATCTTACATCGTTCTCACTTTCACCGTGATGCTGAGAAAAAGTCCCAATCATGTAAATTCAGTTAAAGCACAACCAAGTTCTCTGCCCTGCCTACAAATCTTCTTAAAACGCTTACTTTTTGAGTCTCAGAAGAGAACGAAATCATATAACATATCCTCTATTCTAGACAAATCTTTTTTTTTTTAAAAAAACCTTTTCATTCTTATGAAATGTGAAATGGGGGAGGCGTTTTATAATTAATGATCACATTGAACTGTGACAATGTACACAACAAAAATGAATAATAGGCCGGGTGCAGTGGCTCATACCTGTAATCCCAGCACTTTGGGAGGCTGAGGCGAGCAGATCACCTGAAGTCAAGAATTCAAGACCAGCCTGGCCACGGTAGTGAAACCTCATCTCTACTCAAAATACAAAAATTAGCAGGGCATGGTGGCACATGCTTGTAATCCCAGCTACTTGGGAGGCTGAGGCAGAATTGCTTGAACCTGGGAGGCAGAGGTTGCAGTGAGCCGCGATCACACCATTGCACTCCAGCCGGGGTGGCAGAGCAAAACTTTGTCTCCTAACAAACAAACAAAAAATAATACTGTCATATAGCATAAAATGTCGAACATTTTAGTTGTCCTCAAAGAGCTTTTTGAACAATACATCTTACAGAGAACTTGGGAGTGAAGAACAGCAGTAATAACTGCCTCCACGTTTGAATAAATAGGGTTTGCTTGGAAAAACTTAAGGACAAATATCTCCCAGATGACACTAATGCAGGTCACATAATAACCACATTTAATGTGGCAATATAACACAATTTCCATCATGCCAAGCACATTTCATTTTATATTTGGCCCCAAACCTCTAGTGCACCATATATAGAGAAGGGAAATGCATTTGGTAACTTCTTAAAAAGTTGGTTATGCCAGTTTTTTGTGTTATTTTGTTTTTTTTTAAGCTACATTATTGAGATATAATTCACATGCTGTACAGTGCACACATTTAAAGTGCAGGATTCAGTGGTGTTTAGTATATTCGCAGATATGTGCAACAGTAACCACAAATTACTTTTCATCACTTCATAAAGAGCACAAGGTCTTTCCATTCCTCCCTTCCTCTATTTCCATCCCTCTACCTCTGAGCAACCACTAAGCTATTTTCTGTCTCCATAGATATGCCTATTCTGGGGGACCCAGCTCAGTGGCTCACACCTGTAATCCCAGCACTTTGGGAAACCGAGATGGGTGAATTACGAGGTCAGGAGTTCAAGACCAGCCTGGCCAAGATGGTGAAACCCTGTCTCTATAAAAATACAAAAATTAGCCAGGCAGAGAATTGCTTGAACCCAGGAGGCAGAGGTTGCAGCAGTGAGACAAGATCGCACCATTCTGGCCTGGGCAACAGAGCAAGACTCTGTCTCCAAAAAAAAAAAAAAAAAAAAAAAGAAGAGCTAGAGGATATGCCTATTCTGGATATTTTGTATAAACAGAACCACGTAACACATGGTCTCTTGTGTCCGACTTCTACTTTCCCACCAGTGTCTGTGTGGACATACTTTTTTTATATCTTGGGTATATACCTAGGAGAGGAATTCCTAGCTCACAGGGTAATTCTATGTTTAACTTATTAAGGAATCTCCAAAACTGTTTCCCTCAGGAACTGTCTCATTTTACACCCCCATCAGCAGTAAATTTCTCCACATCCTCGAGAGCTTTCATCTATTATCTGCCTTTTTGATTCTAAGAAACGATGGTGGATACAAAGTTGTCTTTCACTATGGTTTGATTCGAATTTCCCTAATAAATAATGATGTCAATAATTTTTTCATGTGCTTATTGACCATCTGTATATCTTCCTTAGAGAAGTGTCGATAGAGATCCTTTGCCGTTTTTAAATTTATTTAGTTTTAAGTGTTTAGTCATCAGAAGTCCGCAAATTTTCTGGATCCATGTCTTTCATGAGCTGAGGATCTGTAAGTATTTTCTCTCATTCTGTGAGTTGCGTTATCACTTTGTTAGTGTCACGTGAAACACAGAAGATTTTAATTGTGATAATATCCAATTAACTTGTTTTTTCTTTTGTTGCTCATGCTTTTGATAGTATATCTAAGAATCCATTGCCAAACAGGGGTTATGAAGGCTTGCACCTATGTTTCCTTATAAAAGTTTTATGCTTTTAGATTTTACATTTAGATTTCTAACCCACTTTGAATTACCTTTCAAATATAGTGTGGGATACGGTCGAACTCATTCTGATGCATGTGGCCATTTAGTTTGCCCACCATTTGTTGAAAAGAATTTTCTTTCCTCCATTGAGTGGTCTTGGCGCCATTGCAGAAAATCAGTTAATAACCACAGACATATTTTCATTTCTGGACTCTCAATTCTCTTCCACTGATCTATGCCTAGCTTTACAGCAGTGCCACCCTGTCACGATTCCCATTTCTTCCTATGATCTTTTGAAAACAGGAAGCTTTTCTTCTTTTTCAAGAGTATTTATCTATTCTGGGATCCTTGCTATTCCACATAAACTTTAGAATCACCTAGTCAGTTTCTACAAAGAGGTCACCAGGGATTCTGAAACAGACTGAGCTGAATCTGCGGACCAGTTTGGAGAGGACTGACATCTCACACTAACTCTTACAACCCATGAGCACATGATCTTTTCCCAGTTATTTAGATATTCTTAAAAACTTTTTTCAACTCTGTGGTTTTGGGAGTGTAAGTTTTGCACGTTTTTGTTAATTCTACAACTAGGTATTGTCTTTTTGATGCTATTTTAAAAGCAGTTTTTAAGCTTCGTTTTTGAAAAGTTTGTTGTGAAAGAAAAAATGCAATTGATTTTTGTGCGCTGGTCTTCTATTTTTCAACCATGCTAAACTCGTTTATTAACTCGAGTAGTTTTTAATAAATTGTTCTGGATTTTTCTATATAAAAGATCCTGTCTTTGCACACAGAGATTATTTTATTTCTTATTTTCTGACCTGGATGCCATTTATTTTTTTCTTCTTGCCTTACTGCCCAAGAACCTCCAGTATAATGTTGAGTAGAAATGGTGAGTTCAGACATCATTGGCTCGTTTCTGAGCTTAGTAGGAAAGCATCCCACTTTTTTTTTAAACCATCGAGTATATTTGTTGTGGGTTTGTCACAGATGCCCCTAGTGCCAAAAAAGTTGGGGACTGCTGCCTTAACAGATTGAGAGGGTTCCCCTCAAGCCCAGTGAGTGTTTTCATGCCTAATGGTATCTCATATTTCTCTATCTGTATTCGTATGTCTTTGTTCTTTTTTCTCTGTTCTCTGGACTGTATAATCTCTTATCAATCTATATATACATTTCCTAATTCTTGGTTCCACTAGTTCAAGGGTACTATTGAGCAGCCATTAATAAAATTTGCACTTCAGTTATTGTGCTTCTTAATTCCCAAATGTCACGTTTTTCTTCATAACTTCACGGTATTATATTCTGCATTTGAAAAGGTATGGTCATCACAGTTTCCTTTAATTATGCAACGATGGTTTCTCTTAGTTCTTTTTCTCTTAGTCATACTTATCATTCATACTTATTTTTTCTATGAAGTTTTTATATATTTAGATTTTTGCTTTTATTCCATGTATCATTTACAAATATTTTCTCTCTCTTGCTAGGTTGCATTTTTGCTCAGTTAATTGTTTCTTTTGCTATGCGGATGTTTCACAGTTAAATGAAATCTGATTTGTTTATTTTTGCTTTTGTCCCCTCTTCCTTTAATGCAATATCCAGGAAATAATCTTCCAGTTCAGTGATAGGAAGCTTTATCCCTATGTGTTCTTCTAGTAAGCTTTATGATTTCTAGGTGTATATTTAGGTCTTTGATTCATTCAGAGTTGATTTTTATATACAGCATGAGGTAAGGGCACAAATACATACATACATCAAGTTATCGGTAGTGTACTTTCAACAGATACACTTTCTTTCTTTCTTTCTTTTTTTGAGACGGAGTTTCACTCTTGTTGCCCAGGCTGGAGTGCAATGGCGCGATCTCGGCTCACCGCAACCTCCGCCTCCTGGGTTCAGGCAATTCTCCTGCCTCAGCCTTCTGAGTAGCTGGGATAACAGGCACGCGCCACCATGCCCAGCTAATTGTTTGTATTTTTAGTAGAGACGGGGTTTCACCATGTTGACCAGGATGGTCTCAATCTCTTGACCTTGTGATCCACCCGCCTTGGCCTCCCAAAGTGCTGGGATTACAGGTGTGAGCCACAGCACCCGGCCCAGATACACTTTCTAATTGTCACTCCTCTCAATACAGCTGGAAATAAAAAGAAACACATTTTTAACCTTATTCAGATCAAGTCTTTACCTAGTACCACACTGAGCTTCTTTCACTGATACCCTGCTGAGGTCATTGTCCTCTCCACACTTGCAGCGGCAGGAGACTATTCTTCCCAGAACCTCAAAAGCCTCCCTCAAGAGGGTGAAAATGCCCCAAAATCCTGCAATAAATTACTCTCCACTGCACTGGGGTCCAGGTCTGGCCTCAGGGTCTAGACCATCAGAGAACAGCAGGGCTCCTCTTTAGAAAATAAGAGCCACTTACTGCCCAAACTTATTAAATAAGAGGACTGCTTCTTTTCTTTTTTGAACATTAAGAAGTAAATGTTCCCGCAGATGAGACAAAGGAAACTATAGCAAGGTCCTTATTATCACTATTAGCTTGGACCCAGAACAGACACTCAATAAACAGACCCGTGCTATGATGAAAACTGGGAGAACAGAGGAGCATCAAGGGGATCTTGAGGGCAAAGGCAGCCCTTCCCTTCTCCAATCACATGCCCCAGTTCCTGTCACTGCAGCATTGCAGAGTTAGGAGCCTGAAGAAGAAAAACCGGGCACCTCTAGAATCAGATCCAACAGCTGGCTTTTTCTTTTATGTGATCCCCTCCCCAGGCCTCAATTTCCTCAAGTATAGACCGAAAAGATAGAATCAGATGATATTCGATGGACATTGATCCTCCAAAGATATGTGATTCTGTGAAGTCAGTGAAATTCAGTCATCTTATGCTATGTGGGAACATACTGGGGAGTCTCTCTGGCATCGAGGATGAGAACCCACTTGGAAAGAAGCATCTTTCCCTTTATTAGAGGAGCTTCACAAATGGGAATGGACCTGACAGTGTGTTCAAATGTGTGTGTGATGAAACAGCATCACAAAAAAGGTGAGCAAATGAGAACAGACCTCTCATCCTGCCTGAGGCCAGCACTGCGATGTGCATTGATTCCTCCTATTGGTCGGGCTGATCTTGCTGCTGCTGTGATGTGGCCATCATGATGAATGCAATCAGCCCTTTAAGTAATTGCACGGGGATTCTCCTTACCCCCTGCGCCTGACCCCCATCCTAATGCCTGATGCTTTCTCTGTGTCTCCAGGCTCAATGAGGGGCTTGGTCTGTATTACAGAATATCAGGCTGTCATTTTTCCAAACACTGCTATGGGACTTGCACCAGTAGTGGGATCTGATAATTTTTCTGCTGCCTCTGAACATGGAGCACAGAGGAAAATGAGCTCATAATTTGCTTTGAGATCTAGAGGAGAACTGTTACTACTACTTTACCTTGTCTTCAATTTTCTTATTCCAAATGAAGTCTTTGTAGCAAGTTCTCTGTGCTTGTACCTGTTTGATGTTTAATGCATCTCTTAGTCAATATTCTTTAGGATGCAAGTACCAGAATTCTAAGTGAGGTTTTAAAACAAAATACAATTCCAAATTCTAGGAATACCAAGTACAAACATTGGCTTCAGACACAAATTGCTTTACAAGCACAAACAATGCTGCCAATCTCTCCTATTTCTCTGTCTTCTCACTCTGCCTCACTTTGACTGGATTCACTCAAGGGTAACTCCCATGTGTTAGAAAAAACAATCATTGTCAGCTTCCAGTTTACACGATCGTAACATCCCTACATCTTAGGAAAAAGCACTATGTTCTTTCCTGAAGTGTTGGCGTTTCATTGAACAGACCCAGATCAAAAATCTGCCTTTGAAGACCTGGGGTCATCACAGCTCTATTGAGACAACTTTAATTGAGATTGGAATGAACAGTTAAGAAAGCTGTAATGGGCCAGGTGTGGTGGCTCAGGCCTGTAAGCCCAGCACTTTGGGAGGCCGAGGCAGGTGGATCACCTGAGGTCAGGCGTTTGAGACCAGCCTGGCCAACATGGTGAAACCCTGTCTCTACTAAAAATACAAAAATTAGCCTGTAATCCCAGATACTTGGGAGGCCGAGGCAAGAAAATCACTTGAACCTGGGAGGCAGAGGTTGCAGTGAGCCAAGATCGTGCAATTGTACTCCAGTCTGGGTGACAAGGGTGAAACTCCGTCTCAAATATAAAGCTGTAATAAGAACAGTAAAGAGCATAGGAGCACCACACTGCAGCAGACTCGTCATCGGTATTTTCCACCTTTACCAGGGAAAAATCTTGATTTCATGTTCATAAAGTTGTCTTCACACAAACAAAATGCAGATTCCTCAACTGTATCTGCAAAATGCACCTTTGAGACAGAGGAAGAGGGATGTAGGGTAATCAAGGGTTAAGGCAGAAGCAAAAGAACAGCAGGTGCAGCCAGTTCCAGGCAAGATTAGGCAGCACACCAAATTCTTTTAGCTTAATAAAGGCCCTAACTGGGGGGCTCTTGAGCCACTTGCTTGAACCGGCTCCCACTCAGTGGAGTGTTAATAAATCTGTACTCTCGTGACTGCGTTCTATGTTGCTTTGTTTTTCTTTCATTGCTTCGTTCTTTTGTTGCTTTGTTTGTGCGTTTTGTTGACTTATTTATTCAACGCACTAAGAATCTGGACGATTCACAGTCAAGAGCTTCCATCTGGTAACACTCTCTTGGGTTCCTTCAAAACTGCAGAGGACCTGATTCTACCTGAAAATGCAAGTTTAACGGGGCACCGGGAAAACAGAAGTGAGGGAAAAGTTCTCCAAGTACTCTACGTCCCTGTTAGGGCTGCAGGGCGCTGAGGTTCTGATACCCAGAACGTCCTGCACATCAGTGGGTGAGCAGGAAACCAGGTCTGGGGAAAGGGAATCTTAATAGGAGCTCAGCGCCCTCCGAGATGCTCACAGCATTTGCCGGGAAGGCCACAGCGCCCCCTGCTGTTCTCCCTCCAACTGCAGCCTCCCCACCAGGCACCGCACACGCGGGGTCTGCACCTTCCAGAGCCCTGAACAGTAGTTCAACATATCCCGCAAATAGCCTCTGAGGACATGACCGCAAAGCCCCGGGAAGAATTCCAGCATGAGCCCCAGAGTCTTTACTTCACTGTAATAGTAGTGCCAGTTTGTGATTCCACAGTACATTTTTTGGAATAAAAATACGTCTGTTCAAGCCGTGGCTACTCTTACTGGGTGGTACTGGTAAAATGCCCCCAAGAACTCTAACAGTGACAGAGAGATTAGTTTCCAAATAAAGAAATAGTGTTTCAAGTGGATTATTCACCATTCTTGAATAAAGCAATCTAATGAGTCCAGACACAGCTGTGACCACCAAAACCAACTGCAAATGTCCACCGCTGAGAAGGAAGCAGGTGCTGTCCACGTCCAGCCCATGCAGATTCCAAGCGGGTCTCAGCCCAGACTGAGGCCCTGCCTGTCTAAAGAGACAGCTCAGGGGTCCAGGCACCCCGCTGAGACATTGCACAGCTGGGGAACCTAGTACAGACCTCAAGGAGGACACAGTGGGTTCCCAGATCTTCCCCCTTGTATAGACAGTGAAGGACACATATTAGGATTCAGGGGGTGAAAGCCAAGCAACCCTCCTTGGATTCCTATAACTGCCTTGGAGTTGGAGTTATGTGGTCCTTGAACTAACTCTGCAAATTATTCTTAACTGTCCACTGGGCCAGGATCACTTCATCTGGGGGCACTTGCTCTTCACCCAGAAGTCTGCCCGGCTCACTCTGCCAGCCCCTGGGGTCTCAGCTAAAACATCACTTTGTCACTGAAATCTTTCTTGATTTCTCAATTTCAAATTGCAACAAGTTCTCCTGGAGACCTGCATCCTCCTTGTTCTCTTTATTTCTAACTGTAGAATTTCAAACCATTTCACATCCTATACATTGAACGTACTCTCAGTAACATTTGACTCCCTATGCTAGAAAGGAAGCCGCATGTTTTGCTCATTGTTGTACCTCAGTGCCCAGATGACTGGGGTCAACAAATTAATTTTGATTAATTAGTTTTCCCTGACATCATGTAATATTACAAAATTTCATTATTATTACTCAACTTCATAGAAAACAGCTGAAACCTATAGAGGACGCAATTCCATGTGTCCAGTTCTTGTGATACCAGACCTTTCAAAAACTAAAATCATTTAAGAATGCAATATAGGAGACTATCATGGGTAAAATTGTGGCTTTCTGTAAACATTAGGGCTTTAGAAAGAAGAGATTATTTTGGCTTGGAGTGGCAAGGATAGGTTTTGTGGTGATTCTTACACTGAAACGTAAAGATGTTTTCAAGTGAATAGATTAAAAGAAGGGTGAGAGAAGAATATTTGCTGGAGAGAATGGTATCAGGGACAGAGAGAGGTCAGGGTCTAAATCACTGGATTTGGAGGAATTGATGTTGCAGGAGGAAAGAACGAACTAGTAATTCGAGCTCACGTTCTCAGAGGCATTCATCAATTCCAGGGAACGGGGTAGACGAGGGCAGAGCATCCCGCTCCTCTGTATGGATAAAGGCACACTTCGAGAGCCACGTGAGGCTTCTGCTTCTGCAGTCTAGGGTGGGCAATGACAGCTGCAAACACTCAGGACGAAGAATTCAGGGAGAGGGGTGAGAGCTTCAAATAGCCAGGGAAACTTGCTCAGCCTCAAACAAAACGCAAACCTCATTATTGGAAGGCACATACACAGGACGCTTATGGAAGGCCTACAAGCTATTTCCACCTTAAATAAGCCACTCTTGTGGTAGGATAAGAAAATAAAGGGTAAGTCAGGTATGAAGCTAACCCTTTGAAACGTTATTTTTCCGAGAAGAAAGCACCCATTTCTCTGTGGAGGATAGGAGCCTAACTTCCATAAACGCACATTGGGAAACACAGATGGCCCAATCAGGCTGCTCAACCTCCCCACCACCAACTTCCAGTACTTTCCCACCAGCTCACCCCAGGGCTTAAACTCTCCTGCCTTTGGCCTCAAGAGAGTGGAGTTCAAACCGCTCTCCCTATTGCAGAGTTAACACCGTTTGCAACATTCCTCAATAACCAATTCCTTGGCATTTCAAAAAAGTATCTGGTGCAATTTTTCTTTTAAACAAAGGATATTGGCTCGTTATTATTGCCGTCGATATTCTGTGCTTGTTTATGTGACATTGTGAACTCTGTTTACAACGAGAAAAGAATGTAAGGGATGAGAAAAGGACTTGTTCCCTCTTCTGAACTTTGGCATATTTTTTCTTTTGCTGCAGAAGCCCCACAGCTCACAAAGAAACCTAAGGTTATGAGAAATTGTTTTTCACTCTAATATTTCCCAGGTCACCCTCACTACCTCTCAAAGCTTTGAGATCCTGGACCACACTGAATTCCCCTCCTCTTTGCCCCAGCCCCACCCCAGGACCACCCATACCTCCTGCCAGCACCTGGAATCCCTCCAGCGCTGAACATCAGCTATGAAGCTCCCGTCAGGACCTCACCCGCTATCCTTTCAGCATCTCATGTAGCCGTCCTCCTTCCCTGCTGATCAGCTTCTATAAGGCTGTTCTCCCGGGGGCTGTGCGTAAGAACCAGCAGGGAGCCTGATGCCCAGGCTGCACGCGGGACACGTGTCCTCTGCTCTCATCTCCTGTCCTTGTGCCCTGCACCATCTTTGCCTCACATTCTCCAAGTTTGGTATTTTTTATCTTTTTCAGTCATGTTAGTGGAGTCTTGAATTCAAATGTCAGAAACCACGACGAGCTGAATTAACATTTTGACTGCCACCTGATGATCAAGAAAGAATTCTGCCTTCATAAAATGCCTGATACAAGAACTCAAAGCATGAGTTACCTTGTCTTTACCTTTTTTTCCTCGATCTTAACTTGGGCTCTCTCCCCAGGTGACAGCCGTGTGAATCGTGGTCCTCTCCCTGCGGCCTTCATAGCTAATCTCTTGGAGAAAATCCCCGCTTCTTTCCCTGTGGTTCCAGAAAACCCCCAAGTCCCATGCCCTCTTCTGAGTCTGTCACGTGGGAGAGGTTGAGACTCCACCTGGCTCCCACACCACCCCTGCTCCGAGCCAGAAGAATTTAAACTAAGAATGGGCGAGAGGGGACTCTTCAGTCACTCGAGTCCACAATTCATGCTGCCATTGCGGTGGGCTCTTTGTGACACTTTGGGAATAAGGTGAGAAGGTTCGGTCCTACTTCATCAGTATTACAGAGAAGCTAAGTTTTACACACACACAGAAATGCACACATTCGACTTCTCGCCAAGACTCGGAAAATGTTCTCTGTTCATTTAGGACGGTGTGAAAAGACATCACAGAAACTAGTGGATTGAAACAGCATGATCAGGTCTTCACTCACACATGTGCAACCGAGGTTTGGATCCTTCCACGGGCATAAGAGGGGAGGCTCTGCTGGGATCTGAAACCTCAGGGCCGGGACACTCGCACGCACATGGCAGGCAGTGCTGGCTCAGCTGGGAGCACTGAGAAAGCTGACGGATAAGACCCTGTAAAGTGCTGCGGCTGGATCAGGCCAGCTCAGGAGAAAGCAGCTTTTGTGTGATAATTCTCGAACTGTGTATAACTGGGAGCATTAACCACAGAAGTTTACAAACACTGAGTTTTGTTTTCTCCTAGGAAGCTGCTTGCTCTGTGTTCGCCAGCCCGTCCTTGCAGGGGAGCTCAGTTCTTCTCTCCGTGTGACACTCAGGCTTTCTCCAAGCATTGTATCTGGGCTCCAAAGGCACCAGTCCTCTCAGCACATGTGGACTGCTAAAAAAATTTAAATGCCATGAACCAAGTTACTCTAACACTGCCTAGAAGGTCGCCCTCACTACCTCTCAGTGCTGTGTCCTCCTGGACAACAGGGACCCTTCAACCCTCCACCCCATGGCCACACCCTAATTCCTGCCACCACTTAGAAGCCCCCCTAGAGGTTGAGAAGTCAAATCAAGGTGGCAGCAGACTCGGCGTCTGGGGAGGACCAGCTTCGTGGTTCAGACACAGCAGCTTCTCACTGGTCCTCGCCTGGTAGAAGGAATGCAGGAGCTCTCTGGGACCTCTCCTAGAGGGACACTAGTCCTACTCATGGGGACTCCACCATGCTCACTTCCAGAAAGGCCCCTTCTCCTAATGCTATCATCTTAGGGTCTGAGATTTCAATACACGAATTTCAGAGGGAGAAAGTGTCAGGCCCCAGCACCATCCAATGCAGAGGAAGTGAAAGACACCAGTTCATTAGGGCCTGATCCCAGAAAACAGCGTGGCATTTAGTCGTATGTAGTCTGTTGGTCAAAATATCACCCGTCCCAGACCTAAGAGGGGGGAACAGAAACCTCCGTTTCTATAAAAAGGAGTGAAAGAATTTCGGAGCCATGTTTTAAAAAATCTCAATGAAGCTGCTGCCTTGTGGTTTATTGTAAAATAAGCCTGCTGCAGACATCTGCCGCACACGTCAACACCAGACACAGAGACGGCTTGTGAGGCGCTGGGAAAGGCAGACCAAAGGCAGGGACTTGGGGTCCTTGCCTGTCCCAGCTGGATCTGCAGGTCTGGGAGTTGCTGTGTGACACAGGCAGCACCAGGACCCTCCCTGCAGGACGGTGGACAAAGGGCTGAGGGGAGGGACAGGGCTGTGTTGAGTCGAGACTCGCTTCAATATTCCCTAAAATCGAAATGCATGTGCCTGAAAAAAACAGGTTCAGCTGTGTCTACACATAATGTCTACAGTGTAGACACTGATGGTCTACACTGCCACAGTCAGTGGAAAGATCAGGCTGGGGTTCGGGGCTGTGGATCCACATGGACGTGGGAGCCCTGTGAAAAATGTTCAGATGTAACACCTTTTTTGCTTAAACTGCAGAATTCTGCCAAGGTTCTGGTGCAGCCAAAAAAGAAAAGTGAAAAGGACCACAGAGAAGAATCTCTGCTGTAATTTGAGTTTTAGAGTTTGAGAGTCACCTGGGGGAAGGATGGAGACAATGACAAAGACATTCTGTCTTTGGAGACAGCTATACCCCACTTGTCCATTCGGCTGGGGCCCACCTATGGAGGGGGCTAGGGTGGGAGCATGGCCTTGAGGCAGACATAGAGCAACGTCCCCGGCAGATGGCTCCCAGTCCTGCAGCCAAGCGTGGGAGGGAAGGACAGCGCACACCGCGTTAGGGGCAGGGAAGGCCACCTTTTCTGGGACAGCAGCCACCAGTGACTCCGAGCCAGCTGGAGGGTCTCTGTTCTTCCTGAGCTCCCCAAATCGCTCTGAGCGCTGCATGTAAAGCTGCCGCCTGGGCCACACTTCTGTGGCAGGGCTGCTGCACCTGCTGTCCCTCTTCCTGGACAGTGGCCAGGTTTCTGCAGGCCTCACTCATGGCCGCTCCGGCACTGTTGTAAAGATTCCGGGCATCAGTTGGTCCTCACTGAGCTGACGAAGTCCCCTTGCAGTTAAAACCAAATCCTCCCACTAGTGTGCCAGCCACTTTGTGGCAGGCCCGACATGTACTGGGACAGCCTGTCTTTGGAGACAGCTAAATCCCACTTGTCCATTCTGCTGAGACCCACCGATGCCATCACCCAGAAGCCCTTCACATCCCATTGGGGCCGAAGCAGGATACAGCATGCAGTTGGCCCAGCAGGTGGTCTCTCCAGGCCATGCCCAGGTACCGGGTTCTGAGTCTCATGGGGAGGCCCTCACTACCACCAATCGCAACTCTCAGAGCCTCTGGACAAAACACACCTGTCCTGACTATGGGCTTCTGCACCTGCAGTCCTCCAGAGACCAGAGCTCCTTATGTCCTGGGTGGAGCAGCTGTTCTCTTTTAGTGGCATTCTTTGCTTCCTCCTGTAGAACCACACCTATCACTGACTCAGATTCAGACTCCCACTTTAGGGCATAGCATCGCCAGGGTTAAGGGAGTCTCATTAAGCCCATCGTCCCCAAGCCACAAGCCTCTTCAGGCGGCCCAGTGGCCTCCTAAAGTCATTGTTATTAATGTCTCTGGATGTGCCATGGACACCCGAGGCACCAAGGTCCTTCCTAGGGCCGTCACTTTTTTAACTCTCAACCTTATGGCCACTATCACCTCATCACAGTTGGGCTAGAGCCACGGTGCTGCCCACCGTGATCACAGAAGAGTCAGGTTCTTTTCCCTTGGAGCTCACATCATTTACACGTCCTCCAATAATGAGACCTCCCCATACCACCACCCACATCCACCATCAAACATTTACTGAACAATGGATTGTGGATGGATGGTAAAATATGATCTTCTGAGAACTGATGGCCCAGGCCCACTGGCACCCCTCAGGGCCACAAGGCCACACCACATATTTGACATGCAGCTTTATGGCAAAAGCTCCCATTTTTACCGGTTTTAAAGGTTAGCTAATATTTCTCACTTACTCCTCTGGGCAGGAAGTAGGGATTATTGCTCCAGAATCCACCAGGGGTGCAGTCAGTCAGAGGCTGCCAAAGAGAAGAAGGCTTCATACTAGAGACATTGACTGCATCAGGCAAAGACCATATGGAAGAACCATCACCAAACATGGCCCGTGACCCTGGGGAGAAAGGCTCCGAGGAAAGTGGGTGCGAGCTGACCCCATAATCAGTGTCAATACAGAAGCACTGGGAAAGAAGCTCTGAGTGATGAGATGTCAGTGTTCTCTATGACTGGCCTCGCTTGGTATCTTAAGCCCACATGGCTAGTGGGGTACCTGTTAGACCCAGGCCTGCCAGCCTAGGGAATTTCTAGAACAGGTAGAATTTGTACCCAGGCTGGAAAACTGTCATATTCCCTGTAAGCCCTGTTAGAGGGGCTGCACCCCAAATGCAACCTGACCTGTGTCCAGGGTGGGCAACTCAATTCTTAGATATTGAATGGGTTCCCTGGCACGAATGCTTAACCACCAGCAGCCCTCACAACCACAGATCATGTTTTAAGGATGAGGAGGAGGTTCTCTGGATGCACAGGCTTCAATCCAAATGGGGTAAAGACGCTGTGGCACAAACCCGGACCGCAGCCTGAAGGGTTGGAGCCTTGCATTCACAGAAAGCATCCAAACATGATGGTGGTCTCAGGGATACACCTGTGCTCCAATGTGTACGAGTTATGGATGGAAACCTCCTATGCCTCCTGGGAGGCACCACTCAAGCCTTAGCTAAATGCTTCCCTGAAGACCCACAAGGGCTGAGAGGCTGTGCAACACCAGCAGTAAAGTGAACGCCCAGACTCCCACTTCCTGTCTTCGGTGGCCATCCGGAAAGGCCACCCCCACCCTGATGGCTAGCGTTTCAGACCAGTTCTTGGCCCAAGTGATCCTAGACAACTGTTGAACCTTAAACTGTTCCTTGGCCAAGCAAGGAAGCTATTGTCCCCTCTAGGGAACCACATGCTATGTGTGCATCCATCACTCCGGAGAACCCAAAAAGGTCTGTTCCACATGGCAACATAAGCCCAGGTGATATTCAGTCACACCTGGGTGTCTTCCAACATTCCAGCTCAGCCAGATGGCTTTGATTTGTTTTTATGTTTGGACCCCAGGTTCTTGGGACACTGTTTCAGAAACAGATTCCAAATCCTTGCATATCCTAGTCTCTGCAGGGTGTCTACTATGATACACAGCCAGGCTGTCCCGTAGGCTTTAAATATTCCCTTGGTGCAGGTAATTAGCCTCGGCCACAGCCAATGCATGACAGGGTCAACTGCGTTAGGAGTTATGGAGAATCCATAGTTGGGTGCTGCCTGGCTCTGGCCAGGGTTGACCAAGGCAGAGGAGTACCTCTGTGGAGTTCTGCTTTAACCTCACCTTACCACCAAATTTCTCAACTGTCCTTGCCACCACAATTATTTAATGGACCCAGCAGAAAGTAACCCCGGAAATTAGGACACCTCATCCCAAAATATCTTTAAATAGGGGAAGTCACTTTGTGCACGGCTGCTCCTTGCTACAGAAGACCTGGGATAGAGGACTGCTCTCTGCCTTCTCTGGTCACCCTGCCCAGCCAGAGGATCTGTAAGTAACAGAACACTTAAACTTTTATACTGAGTTTTCATCATTGAAGCTGTGCCTCCAATCTGACCTCTGACTGTGGGGCCACCCCAGAGGGACCCAGCAGGTAAGTCCCTGCCATTGCACTTCTGTCTGGACCTCTGGTGGCTCCTGGGGACAGTGGCTTCCAGCTAAGTTAATAGAGAAACTCAAGCAGTTTCCTTCTAAACACAGGGCCGTTGACATGACCCACAGAGACAATCACAGCTCTTTAGAAGGTTCTTTTGAGAAAAGTTTATTCAGGTCCTTGGTCTCTTTTTCAATCAGGTTGTTTGTTTTTGCTATTGAATTGTTTGACTTCCTTTTGTATTTAGATATTTACCCCTTTTATCACGTAGGTTTTGCAAATATTTTCTCTCATTTTCTGGGTTCTCTTTTCACTCAGTTGATTGTTTTCTTTGCTGTCCAGATGCTTTAGCATTCACGGGTCTCTGTTCCCTTTTATTGCCTGTGCCTTTGGTGTCATAGCCAAGAAATCATTCCCACATCAAGGTCAAAAGCTTTTTCCTTATATGCACATAGTTGATGGTTTCGGGTGTTATATTTAGGTCTTCAATGCATTCTGAGTTGATGTTTTGCAACCAGAGAGATAAAAATCAGAGATAAAAATTTAAATACATACATATATAAAATCACGAGGTAGTATACACTAAAAATATATAATTGTTAATTGTCAAACAAGTCTAAATAGAGCTGGAAATAATAAATATTTTTTCACACCTAGACAACTCTCTGTCGCTGAGCTTATTTCACCTTTAGCCTAATAAAATCATTGTCCTCTCTACCCTGAGTCATGCAGGAGACTACTCACCCCATCACCTCAAAAGCCTATTCATGAGGATGGTTAGTCACTTGAGTCCAGTGAATTACTCTCTATTCCACTGGAACTCAAACAGGACATCAGAATCTAGACCTCCGGAGAGCCGCAGGACCCATCTTCAAAAAAATAAGAAGCATTTGTTCCCTGAGCTTGTTGAATGAAAGTGCAATTTCTACTCTTTTTGGAATGTTAAAAAGTAAAAAATAATCTTCAAGCAGGTGAAAGCAGGAGTAACACAGCAGGGTCTTTTTTTGTCATTATCAGCTCCAACGTAGCACAGACATTAAACATGCAGATTCTTACGAGCATGAAACTGGGGAGACAGGAGCATCCAAGGGACGCTGAGACCCATGGTCCTCTCTCATAAAATTTACGCCTCCTTTCACTGAGGGTCGAGAAGGTTTCTTGCCTCTGAGCCTTCTCCCAGAAGAGCTATAAATCCAGGCTGGCTCCTCACTCCCGAAACATCCACTCCTGCTCTCCCTCCTCCAGGTGACCCCAGCCATGAGGACCCTCATCATCCTTGCTGCCATTCTCCTGGTGGCCCTGCAGGCCCAGGCAGGGCCACTCCAGGCAAGAGCTGATGAGCCTGCTGCAGCCAAGGAGGAGATTTTAGCAGACAACAATGAAGTGTCTATTTCCTTTGCATGGGATGAAAGCTTGATTCCAAGCGATTCAGGTGAGAGACACCAGCATGCAGAGCTGCCTTGTCTAGAGGGATGGCCGGGAGATGGGTTCCAGAATTGGGTCTCAGCAGTCTATGTCACTCAGGTGGCTTCGTTTAGCATCTCTAGGCCTTGATCATCTCATCTATAAATTATACAGCAAGCCAAATAAATCTAAGAAATTTTATTTCTCCGAATACTTGACTCCAATAAATGTCTGTGGAATTCACCAGGTTTAAGATACAAAG
Source organism: Callithrix jacchus (assembly GCF_049354715.1). Classification (NCBI taxonomy): domain Eukaryota; kingdom Metazoa; phylum Chordata; class Mammalia; order Primates; family Cebidae; genus Callithrix; species Callithrix jacchus. The sequence continues at coordinate 9,880,529 of NC_133514.1, read as the reverse complement.
AGACAGACCGACTAGTTATTTCTGGATCTAAACTAGTAGACTTATTTTTAAAGAGAGTATTTTACTCTATCTATAGAAGAGCGTTTAAAAACGGGAGCGAAGCCTAAGGGTGTGTTCAGGTGTGTGTGTGATGGGGCAGGAGTGCAAAAATGAGAGCAAAAGCGAATGAGCCCAAACCCTGTGTGACCAGCGCTGCTCTGTGTATATATTCCTATTGACTGAGGTCATTCTTGCCACCAGCTGCAAGGCAGCCCGCGTCACCGTGACTCTTTTTAACACCCACTGCTGAACCCGTACTCATTTTCCGATGCTCTCTGTGTCCAGGCTCAAGGGAACGCATGGCCTGCTCTTGCAGAATACCATCATGCATCGCAGGAGAACGTCGCCTTGGAACCTGCTTCTACCGGGGAAGAGTGTGGGCATTCTGCTGCTGAGCTTGCAGAAAAAAGAAAAATGAGCCCAGAGTTTGCTTTGAGAGCGAAAGGGAATTGCTGTTACTCCTGTACCTTGTCCTCAATTTCCTTTCCTCGCCCTAAATAAATGCCTTCTAACAAGCTCTCTGTGTTCACACCTCTTTAATGTACGATATGTGTCCGTGTCAACATGCTTGGGATACTGGGACCAAAAAGCTAAATCAAAACTTGAACAAAATAAAATGACAAATTCTAGAAATTTCCAGCAGGAATTTGGGCCCAAATTGAAATGAAAGCTCCAATGATGCCCCTGATCTCCCCATCCGCCACTCTGCCTTTTCACTCTGCCTCATTTCCTCTGGATCCACTCTGAAAGAACTCCCATGTGCTGGGTAGACAACCAGTGTCAGCTTAAAGTTTATGCAGTCATGAAATTGTGACTTCTCCAGGAAAGTAACAATTGTGTTCCCTTAAAGCTGCCGAGAACCTGATGCTGCCTGGAAAATACAGCTTTGGAGGGGAAAAGAGGAGCGAGGGAAAACATTTCACCAGGAGCATGGTAGCTTTCTTGTTGCTGCAGAGTGCCAAGGCAACTCAGGGGTGCAGGCACCCCACTGAGACACTGCATGGATGGGGAAGCCCATGCAGATCCCAGGGAGGACAGAGTGGGTAGCAATCCCAGACTTCTTCTTGTTTAGATGGTGAAAGACACAAATAGGGAATCAGGCTGTGAAGGCCAGGAGCCTTCTTTGGGTTCCTGTAACTGCCACTGACTCTGAGTCATGTGGTCCCTGAATTGACTTTCCATATTATTCTGAATTATGGACTGGGTCAAGATGACTGCCTCTTGGGGCATCTGCAGAGTTCCACCTAGCTTTCTCCCAAGCATCTGAGGTCTCAGCTAAAACTCCACTTTGTCACTGAGGTCTTTTCTGATCTCTCAACTTTAAATTGCCACAAGTTCCCCCTGGTGACAACCATTTCCCTGGTTTTCTTTACTGCTAACTCTAAAATTGCAATAATCTCACCTTCTGTACACTTCACTGATTATCTGGAACATACGCCTCCTTACTCTAGAAGGGAAGTCGCATATTTTGTTCATTGTTGTACCAGAGTGCACAGAACACTGCATAACACGTAGTAGGGGATTAATAAATTAATTCTGCTTCATTTATTAATTACATCTAATAGCATATAACAACATAAAAGTGTTATTTATTAATTGTTATTACTAAATTGCATAGGAAAAAGCTAAGGTCAACAGAGGTAGAGCAGTCCATGTTTCTAGACAGCACACCTTTAAAAAACAAAATAAATAAAAACATTCAAGGCTGAAAGATGAAAAAACATTCAAACTAAGAATGGGTGAGAAGGGGTTCTTCAGTCACTCCAATGAGTTCACAATTCCATGCCCCCACCATGCAACGGGCTCTTTGTGACACTTTGGGAATAAATTGAGAAAGTTCGTCCTATTTCATCAATATTTTAGAGAAGCTGAGATTACACACGAAACATGTGCAAGTCCAGTTTCTCAGCAATACTGTGAAAATGCCCTGTGTTCAACTAGGGCTGTGTGAAAAGACACCACAAAACTTAATGGATTAAAATAGCATGATCAGGTCTTCATTCACACATTTGTAATGGGGGTGTGGCCTTCTCCACAGGCATCGGAGGAGAGGTGCTGCTGGATCTGGAAAACCTCAGGGCTAAGGCACTGGTGCACATGTGGCAGGCAGTGCTGGCTCAGCAGGAGCTCTGATGGGGCAGAGCATGAGACCCTGTGATGCGCTGAGGCCAGTTCATGCCAGTGCATGAAAGGAGATTCGTGTGACACTTTTTATCCTATTCACAGCTAGGAGGATTTTAAACCAGAGAGAGATTTACGTCAGACTTTTGTTTTTCCCAGAAAGCTGGTTGCTCTGTGTTCTCTAGCTCCTCCTCGCTGGTGGGCTCAGTTCCTCTCCCTTTGCAATGCTTAAACTTCCTCCAAGCATGCTATCTGGACTTCAAAGGCACCAGCGATCACAGTATATGTGGGGTGCTGGAAAAAAATACCCTACATCACGTGACTTACAACAATAGAAATAGATTTCTCAGTGTTCTCGAGACTGAGAAGTCCAAATCAAGGTGCCACAAGATATGGTGTCTGCTGAGGACCAGCTCTTTGGTTCACAGTGAGGACCAGCTCTTTGGTTCATAGATGGTAACTTCTCACTGCCTCCTCACCTGGGTGAAGGAATGAAGGAGCTCTCTGGGGCCTCTTCCTCAGGGGCACTAATCCTGTCAATGAGGACTCCACCCTCCTGACCTTATCACCTCCCAGAAAGCCCCACCTCTTCATGCTATCACCTGGGGGTTGGGATTTACACATATGAATTTCGGAGGGACAAAAAATTCAGGCTGCCGCACCATCCAATACAGAGGAAGTGAAAGACACCGATTTCTTAGGACCTTAGCCCGGCAATTGGCATGGTGCTAAGTCAGGTGTATTCAGCTGGTCAAGATGTCACCTAACCGAGATTCAACAGGAGGGAATTTCACCTCCATCTTTATGTGAAAAGAGTCAGGGATTTAGGGCCACATTTTCAAACAGCTCAAGGAAGTTATTCTGTTCTGGTTTATTGTAAAATTTCTGCAGACGCCAACACCAGACACATCGACAGCCTGTGAGAGGCGGCAGGGAAGGGCAGACAAAGGGCAGGGAACCTGCAGTTCCTGCCTACCCCAGCTGGACGCAGCACCAGGACCTTCCCTGCAAGAAGGTGGACAAAGGGCTGAGGGAGGGGCAGGGCGGTGCACTCTGAGGAGCTGGGAGATGCACGGTCCTCCTCAGAGTTCATCCCCTGAGCCACCCTAACACTCATGCTGTGTTCCACGACTGCCCTTCCCTACCAGGTCAAAACCATATCCCCAGGGCCCTGTCCAAGGTCCACACACACTGTGTCTGCTGGGGCCACCGGACACCCTCAGCATGTGTGAGAATATCCTTGCTGCTCCTGGAAGCCTCTCTCCTCTCACACCTACAACCCCACCCACAGCTTCTCCAGGATGTTTACCCCAGCCTGATGATGTAAAGGTTTTCACTGGTCTCCTGGGGGTTCCCCAAGTCACCAGCCTCCTCGAGCAGCACAGTGGCCTCCTAAAGTCATTGTTATTACAGTTGTGGCATGGGCCATGGAACCCCAGGGGACCAAGCTCCTTCCAGAAGCCCCGAAGCTTCCTCTCAACCCCTCTCATCACTATCAGGCCACACCAGTATGGTGCCCGCTGTGATGTTCATAGAAAAACCAGATCTGTTTTCCCTTAGTGATAACATCATTCACATTTTCTCCAACAATGGGAACTCCCCTATCATAGCAAGATGTCCACTGTCTCAACCTCAAACACTGACGGGAGACCTTATTAGGGATGGATACTAAGCCGTGATCCCCTGGCAGTGGATGGCCCAGCCCTACCAGCACCCAACAGGGCCACAGCGCTTTTGCTCCACCTCTCCTCTTGGCCTGTGACATCTGGCCAGAGCTCCAGTTTTCACAAATTTTCAAGGTTAACTAATAGCTCTCTCTCACTTCTCCCTTCAGAAGTTGAAATTGTTGCTGTAGAGCCTAAGGAGGGCCTAGGCTGGTTCACTGAACAGGAGAAGAAGTGCTCAAACAAGTGGATATTGACTACATCAGCTGATGACCGCACGGAAGGCCGTCACCAAACGTGGCCTGTGCCCACGGTGGAGAAAGCCTCCACTGAGAAGCGGGTGCCAGCCGACGCCATAATCAGTGTGAATACAGAAGCCCTTGAAAGAAAGCCCTGAGTGACAAGAGGTCAGTATTTTCTACGACTGGCCTTGCTCTGTGTCTTCTGCACACATGGTTTGTGGGGAAGCTGTTACACCTGGAGCTGGCAGCCCAGAGAGCTGCTGATACAGGAGTGCCTGGCCAGCACTTGAACCCCAGGCCGGAAAGCAGAAGTTTACTGGATGATCACGCTAGCAGGCTGTGCCCAAAATGCCACATGACCTGGGACCAAACCAGGCAACTCAATCTTTAGATATTGAATGGGTCCAATGACACCAATGCTTAAACACCCCACAACCCCAGACCATGTTTAAGGTCAGGAAGGTGGTTCTCTGGATGCCTAAGCTTTAAGCCAAATGGGCGAACAACACCACAGCACAAACCCAGACTGTGGACTCAAGGACTGAAGCCTCATATGCAAAGCAAGCATCTATAATTATCATGGGCTCAGGGATAGGCCTGGGCTCCAATGTATAGGAGCTGTGGATGGCATGTTCCTACACCTCCCAGGAAAGCACAGCTCAAGCTTTTGCTAAATGCTCCCCTGAAGGCCCACAGGGGCTGATAGGCTGTGCACCAGCAGCAGTAAAGAGAATGCCCAGAGCTCACATCCCCTCTTGGGTGACCACCTGGGAAGGCCACCCTCACTGGCAGGGCCACTACCAAGACCACAGCGCCCCTGCCGCAGGGATCATCCAGGGAGATACCAGCTTCAGCAGAGCCAGTCGTGTCAGTGAATCTCCTTATTTTTCAACTTTTATTTCAATTTTTTGTTTGTTATATGTTGGGTGGATATATAGGGTAATGCTGAGGGTTTGGGTACAAGTCATCCCATCACCCAGAGAGTGAGCAGACTACACAATAGGCGGGTCTACAACACTTGCCCGCTCCGTCCCTGTTCCCTCTCCCAGTCCCCACTGTCTGTTCTTCCCTCCTTTACGTCTATGAACACCTGCTGTTTAGCTCCCACTTGTAAGTGAGATCATGTGATATTTGCTTTTCTGCTCCTGTGTTAATTTGCTAAGGGTGAGGGCTTCCAGCTGCATCCATCTTGCCGCAAATGACACCATTTGTTCTCTATGGTGACGGTAGTGTTCCATGATGAATATGTGCCACATTCTCTTTATCCAGTCCGCCGCTGATTGCCATCCAGGTGGATTCCTTGTCTTTGTTATGGTGAATGATGCTGCCGTGAACATGAGTGCATATATCTTTTCTGCAGAATGACTGGGCCTCCTCTGGGTATATACCCAGCAGGGGCATTGCTTGGTGGGGTGATAGTTCTGTTTTAAGTTATTTGAGAAATCTCCAAACTGCTTTCCACTGCACCTAAAGTCGTTAACACCCCCAATAGAGTATAAGCATTCTCTTTTCTCTGCCATCTTGCCAATATCTGATATTTTTTGACTTTTTACTAACAGCCCTTCTTACTAGTGTGAGGTGGTGTCTCTTGTAGGTTTTAACTGGCATTTCTCTAATGATCAGTCATGTGGAGCATTTTTTCCTATGTTCGTTGGCCTCTTGTATGTCTTTTTGTGAGAAGTATCTGTTCATGCCCTGGCACGCATTTTAAATGGTTATTTCTTTTTTGCTTGTTTCAGTCCCTTGTAGAGGAAAATCACTTTGACCACGAGGTCACCACCAGTCAGCCTCTCCTTACTGCTGGCGGTATGGACCTCACCATCCCCAGCACGCGGCGCTGGCGGTATGGACCTCGCCATCCCCAGTACACAGTCCTGGCTCACGTCCAGTACTGGCCTCTTGCCTTGCTGCTTCCCTTACTGCGAGCTTTGCTGAGGACCCCACGGATGACCTCACAGAGTGGAATTCTGCTGAGATCATCATTTGCCTTCAGTGTAATCCCATCACTTTATGGTGCAAGGAACCCATAGAGCCTGGGTCATATTGTAAGGCTGCACTAGAAGCTATGCAGAAAATATTGCCCTGTGGGAGCCCTGCGTGTAACGACACCACGCCCGAGTCTAACCAGTGATGATGCTGATGCAGTGCTGGGGAAACACCTATGGACCGGAGTGTGTTCTGTGTGCAGGGTGCAGGTCCAGGTTTCACTTCTGCAGGATACGGGGCGTTTGCAAAACCTCACGTGCATACACACCCCTTCATATTTTGCCCCTACAACCTCATCGTTAGCCCCCTACAGGCACCTACTAATGCCCTAGAACCTAAAACCATCACCAGGGCCTCAGTTTCCCCACATAGCCCAAACTTCATATGCTGGTGTGAGACTGGTCCTCACTTCCTCCAATGCTGAAGTTCCTGGACCTGCCACACATGGGGAACTCACCACTTCCTCAGAGGGACAGCCAACGCCACTGCTCTGATGAGGCTTGGGATGCCTCCTCCTTCCTTAAGATTGACGCTTCACCTTTCACTCCCCTGTCGCAGTCTTCCACAGCCCAATACCTGCTGCCTTCACGCAGAGCTGCGGGGCAGGCCCTGAGCACCCGGCCTGCTGGACCAGTGCAGTGCATGACACTCCGACACTGGCAGTGGCTTCCCAGCCTGTACACCTGGGCTCTGTAACCTCACTGTAGGTATCTATTCCCTCAGGAGTAAATGCATTATTTTCTCATTTCCAGAAACCTTATGCCATCTACCGCACTCTGAGGAGGAGGAGGAGGGTGGAGAGTGGTGCATTTTAAAATGTGTGCTCCTCTCCCCAGGACGTCCCTCAAACAACCCAGGAGGGAGAACATGAGCCCGATCCCACATATCTCAAGCGCACAGTGATCATCCCACTCATGCTGTGCACATGGAGACTCTGAAGCCTGCACAGAACTGGCTTAGGAACAAGGTATTTGAGCACACAGCACCAGGTGATTCAGGCTAACACCAGTCTCACTGCCACCTTGGCTGCCTCCCTGAGAGACTTCCCAGAGATACTAGGTCTCAAGCAGCAAACTCAGGCGTCGTTGGCCCCAACAGTCCTAGATGCCCGTTTAGCCTTAAACTGTCCATTGGCCAAGGAATGAGGCAATTGTCCGCTCTATGGAACCACATGCTGTGTCCACATCCTTAACGGACCCCGCAAACCTGCCCTGCCTGGCGACACAAGCCGAGGTGGTATTCAGTCTCACTGGGTGTTCTGCAATGTCCCAACCCAGCCTATTGGCATTGATGTTTTTATGGTTAGAGTCCAGGTATGGGGGAGGCTGGTTAAGAGCAAGATTCCTAATCCTCTCCTGTGCACGGGTGGCATTCGTGTCCTTGTCTCCTGAACAGAGTGTATACTGTGATATGCAGGCCAGGTTCTCCTGATGGTTTTAAACATTCCCTGGGTCCACGTAGCTCAGCCTCAGCTGCCAGCACAGGTATCACAGGGTCAGTGTCTTCGGAGTCATGGAGAATCCATAGCTGGCTGCTGCCTGGGCCTGGCCGGGGCTGACCAAGGTAGATGAGGGGTCAGTCCCTCTGTGGACTCCGTTTGGAGCCCAGCTTCCCACTGAATTTCTCAACTGCCCTCGCCACCAGAGTTATTTAATAATGCAGTTAACAGAAAGTAACGCCGGATATTAGGACACCTGATCCCAAATGAACCTTAAATAGGAAGTCCTCTCCTGTTTGTGCACGGCTGCTCTTGCTACAGGAGGCCCGGGACTACGGACTGCCGTCTGCCCTCTCTGGTCACTCTGCCTAGCCTGAGGATCTGTAAGTAACACAAAACTGAAACTTTCACATTGAGGTTTCAACGCTGAAGCCACGTCCCCAATCTGACCTGTGACTCTCAGGCCACCCCAGAGGGACCCAGCAGGTGAATGCCCTGCTGAGCACTTCCGTCTGAACCTTGGTGGCTGCTGGAGGCAGTGGCTGCCAGCTAAGTTAATAGAGAAACTCAAGGAATTTCCTTCTAAATACACCTGTCCTACCTGATGTGTCCAATAGAGGCAATAATCGCTCCTTAGAACATGCTTCTCTTGTGAGAGAAGCCTCGGCAGGTCCTTGGCCTGTTTTTCAATCAGGTTATTTGTTTTTTGCGTTGGGTGGTTTGACTTCCTTATGTATTTGGATATCTACCCCTTCCACCACTGACGGTTTGCAAATATGTCCTCTCGTCTTCTGTGTTGCCTTTTCATTCAGTGGCTTGTTCTGGCCGTGCAGATGCTTCAGCGTTCAGTGCTGCCCCATTTGTCTCTTCTCCCTTTCACTGTCTGTGCTTTTGGCGTCATAGCCAAGAAATCGTGACCTGCATCAGTGAAAGCTTTATCTTCATATGTTCCTCTCGCAATTTTATGGTTTCAGATCTATGTTTAGGTCATTACATTTTGAGTTGATTTGTGTATATAGTGTAAGATAAAGGAACACATGTATAGGAACATCAAATTATAAGGTGGTATACAGGAGATATGTATCATGTTTAATTCTTATTCATATCTCGATAGAGCTGGAAAGAAGGTTTTGGCTGTAGATGAACTTTTTACCTCTCTCTCACTGGGCTCGTTTCACCTACAGCCTGACAGGGTCCTGGTCCTTTCACACTGGCCCCTACAGGAGGCTACTCACCCCGTAACTTCCTGAGGGTGGTAATGCCTTTGACACCTGCAACAAGCGGCTCTTCACTTGATAGGAATTGATGCCTGTGCCAGAGTCTAGACCTGCAGGGGGTAGTGGGTCATCTGCAGAAAATGAGACATTTGTTCCCTGAACTTATTCAACAAAAGCACTGCTGTTATCCTTTGGTTGAATATTAAAAAGTAAATATTTAATGAAGTGAGACACAGGAAAAAGATGCTCGGATCCTCATTATCACCATTTTCTCCAACCCAGCCAGACACTACACATAGAGATTCATGCTAGACTGAAAGCTGGGAGAGCAAAGGAGGAAAAGAGAAACGTGGAGACCACTGGGATCCCACACAATCTCCAACAAAACGCACACCTCTGCTCACTCAGAAGGTTCGAGGCTTCTTGTCTCTGAGCCTTCTCCCTGCAGAGCAATAAGTCCAGGCTAACTCCTCACTCTCCACACATCCACTCCTGCTCTCCCTCCTCCAGGTCACCCCAGCCATGAGGACCCTCGCCCTCCTCGCTGCCGCCGTTCTCCTGGTGGTCCTGCAGGCCCAGGCGGAGCCACTCCAGGCAAGAGCTGACGAGGCTGCAGCCCAGGAGCAGCCTGGAGCAGACGCTCAGGAAGTGTCTGTTTCCTTCGTATGGGATGAAGATGCCGCACGTCAGCTTTCAGGTGAGAGAAGCCAGAACGCAGAGCTGCCAAGTCTAGAGGGACAAACAGGAATCGGGCTCTGGAATGGAGTCTCAGTGGTGGATTTCACTGAGGTGGCTTAACTTAGCAGCTCTCGGCCTTGATTTTCTCATCTATAAATCGAATAGAGAGCAAAATAAGCCTAAAAGACTTGAGGTTGCTCAGCCTGTCGAGTAGTCATTCTTTCATTCCTTTGCTTTTTAAATAATGCTCCAACCTTAGAAAAAACAAAAGTAAAAAATAAAGACTTGAGTCCAGGATACGTCTGTGAAATTCAGTAGGTTTAAGATATGAAGAGACCGTCTGACTAGTTCTTTCTGGATCTAAACAAGTGAACTCAATTACAAGGATAACATTTTGCTGTATCTGTAGAATAGTCGTTAAGAAGCAGAGCCAGGCCACAGAGTGTGTGTAATGGGGCAGAAGCACTGAAATGAGAGCAAAAGAGAATGGGTGAATCGAATCCTGTGTGATCAGCACTGCTCTGTGTATTTATTCTTATTGACTGAGGTTGCTCGTGCTACTGGCCCTAATGCAGCCAACATTCCCCATCAGCCAGCATGTGACTTCCCAAGATTCCCTTTACCACCCACTGCTGACCTTGGTGATCAATTTCTGATTCTCTCTGCACATCCCCAGACTCAGGGAGACAATCAGCATGCCTTTGCAGACGACGACGCTGCCGTGCCAGAGAACGTCAACGTGGGATCTGCGTCCGTGGTTTTAGATTATACCGGTTCTGCTGCCGCTGAGCTTGCTGATAAAAATAAGCTCACAATTTACTTTGAGAGTTAAAGACATCGTTGTCACTCCAGTACCGTGTCCTCAGTTTCCTTTCCTCATCCCAAATAAACGCCTTCTAACAAGCTCTCTGTGTTTACGCCTCTTTCATGTGTCACGTGTGTCTATGTCAACATACTTGGGATACACGTATCAGAAACATATATCAAATTTTCGAACAAAATAAAATTCCCAATTCTAGGAATTTCAAACAGGAATTTGGGCTTCAGAGCCAAATTGAAACGAAGGTCCAAATGACAACACCGATCTCCCATCCACTGCTCTGCCTTTTCACTCTGCCTCACTTTCTCTGGATCCACTGTCAAAGAACTGGCATGTGATGGGCAAATAATCAGTGTCAGCTTAAAGTTCATGCAGTCACAAAATCTTTCCTTCTCAGGAAAAACCACCATCCTCTGTGCTAAAGAATTGAAGATCATTCTTGAAACAATCCCAGCTTATACATCTGCCTTTTAAGACATAGGGTTACATGAGATCCACTGAGGCAGCTTTAAGAGGGAAATGGGTGGTTAGCGCAGGCGGGTTGCATGGAACGGAAAGCGAAGCAGCCCACACTGGGACGTCCTCATTAAACACACTTCCAGCCACGTCTGCTACGACCTGGATCCCACACCCATAAAGTCGTCTCCACTCCTAGAAAAGGCACAGGCACAAATGCTCCACTGCACTTTGCAGCGCGCACTCTCCTGGCTTGCCTTAAAGCCGCTGAGAACCTGATTCTGCTTGGAAAATACAGCCTCAAAGGGGCAACGAGCAAAATAAAGAGACAAAAAAACATTTCATCAGAAATCTTCAGTTCCTGTTACTGCTGCATGGTGCTGAGGCTCTGATACCCCAAAACGTCCTGCACATCAGTGGGTGAGCAGGAAACCAGGTCTGGGGAAAGGGAATGAACCAGGAGCGCCCCCTGAGATGCTCAGGGCATTTGCCGGGAGGGCCACAGCGCCCCCTGCTGTCCTGCCTCCACCTGCAGCCTCCCCACCAGGCACAGCACATGTGGGGTCTGCACCTTCCTGAGCCTGTCTTCCTCCTCCCCTCCAGGAGACAGGGTCACTGCCTAACCCCGGTGTCTCTGAGGGCCAGGCTGACATCTTGCTGGGGTGAGATGTGACTCTTCCTCCTGTCTGTTCTCATTTTTTCTCCCCTGATTCTCATTGACCCTGAGCACTTGTCCAACATGTTCTGCAAACGGCCTTTCAGGACAGGACCACACAGCCCGGGGAGGAGTCCTGCGTGAGTGCCTCGTATTGTCTCTGGATCTGGTAGTTGCAACTGGTGAATTCAAAACACGAGTTTGACAAAGAAACGATATTCCAGCCATGGCTACTTATACCGGGTGGTCACTGGTAAAATGTCCCAAGGAGTCTGAGTGGGGCAGAGGGATTACAGGCTTCATAGAAAGAGACAGTGTTTCAAATGGATTATTCACCTTTCTTCATTAAATCATCTTATGGCCCAGATAATTCTGTGACCACCAACACCAACCACAAATGCCCAGACCCCAGGAGGAAGGAGCAGCTGTTCCCCTATCCACCTCCTGCAGATTCTGAGCAGGTCTTGGCCCGGGACTGAGGCTCTGCCTGTCCAGAGAGACAGCTCAGGGATCCCACTGACACATTGCACAGCTGGGGGACCCAATACAGATCTTAGGTTGTATAGAGGGTCTATGTCTGACAGAGAAATGGTCCCAGCTCTACCTCTTCTTTAGACAGGGCAGGACACATATTAAGATTGAGAGTGCAATGGCCAGGCAACCTTCCTTGGGTTCCTGTGACTGCCACTGACTTGAAGTCACGTGGTCCTTGCTGTAACTCTGCATATTTCTCCTAACTGTCCACTGGGCCGGGCTCACTCCATCACGGGGCTTCTGCTCTTCACCCAGAACTCCACCTGCTTTCCACCCCAGGTCCTGGTGCCTCTGCCAAAGCTTCCCTTTGCCACTGAAGGATATGCTAATTTCTCAATCTTTAATTGCAACTAGTTCCCCCTGGAAACCTCAGTCCCCTCCTTCTCTCATTTTAAACTGTAGAATTTCACACCATCTCACATTCTGTACATTTCACCTGCTTTCTGTAACGTTTGCCTTCCTACTCCAGGAAGTGAGCGGCACGTGTCACTCGTTGTCAGAGTACAGTGCACAGAAGACTCCCTAACAAATGGTAGGAGATCAGCAACTTCATTATGATTCAATTAATTAATCCTGTCTAACACCACATCTTATTACAAAATGACATTGTTATAAAACTTCATAGAATAAGCCTGACACCTATGGGGATAAGGCAGCCCATGTGTTTAGTCTATATGACAGGATTCCTATAAAAATCATTTAAAACTAACATAGGAGAATATCATGGCTAAAATATGGCTTCGTGAAGCACTACTACTTTCTAATGAAGAAACTAGGCATTTTGGCCTGTAGTAGCAAGAAAACAGTTCATGATATATCTTTAACTGAAATGTACAAGATATTAGCATAATACATTAAAAAGATGAGGTACGCCTGTAATCCCAGCAGTTTGGGAGGCCGAGGCTGGTGGATCACGAGGTCAAGAGATCGAGACCATTTTGGTCAACATGGTGAAACCCAGTCGCTACTAAAAATACAAAAAATTAGCTGGGCATAGTAGCACGTGCCTGTAATCCCAGCTACTCAGGAGGCTGAGGCAGGAGAATTGCCTGAACCCAGGAGGTGGAGGTTGCAGTGAGCCAAGATCGCACCATTGCATTCCAGCCTGGGAAACAAGAGCGAAACTCGTCTCAAAAAAAAAGAGGTAACGCACTATTCTAGGCAAAGAAAATGGCATTGGGAGAAATAATATGCAGGGTCAACCTCCACTAAATTTAGAGGAATTACTGTTGCAACAGAAAAGAATGGAGTCGAATTCAGGCTGAGGTGCTGAGAAACATCCATCAATCCCAGGGAAGGAAACAGATGAGGACAGAGCATCCCTTCCTCCACTGGGAGCACCACCTGTGGCTTCTGCTACTGCAGCCCAGGGTGGGCAATGACTGCTACAAACCCCAGGGACAGAGAAAGCAGGGAGAGGTGTGAGGGTCTCCAGACAACCAGGGCAACTTGCTCAGCCTCAGATAAGACCCAGAAATAATTATCTAAAAACCATGCTCTGTATGTTCACTGAAGACCTACTAGGCATTTTAAATAACCCACTCACGTGATCAAACCATAAACAATGAATCAGAGGTGGGCCACGTTTTCAAAGTGTGATTATCCCAGGACACAGCATCCCTGTCTCACTGTAGGGCTTCCATAGTGTGGTTCCGAAGCCCTACAGGGCATGGAAGCACAGCAGAAAGCGTGCTTGGTCCTTTCATTTCCACTCACCCACTACGGTTCTTAAGCTCTCATCCTCAAGATGTGAAACTGTGTCTAGAACATCTCCAGGAAGCTTCCAATCCACAATTCCAGTCCAAACTCACTTGCCGTCCCCCACGTTGACAACCTTCCTGCCAGTGAGCACAGTCTACACAGCATCCCACTGAATGTCTTCATGTTTCCTCTCCACACTGGAATCTGCTCTCTCACTTCCCTCCTTGCTCCAGTCCTGTCTGCCTTTAAAAAGGGCATGAAACCTCTACTGCTCCACAGGGTCACTTAACTTTAGTTAGACACTTAACTGGGGACACTTCTTCCACAGTGTCACTTGACTTTAGTTAGGCACTTACTGGGGACAACCTTTGTGGCACCAGGGACAGGTGGAAGATAATTTTTCCATGGGTGGGGGTAGGGATGGTTTTGGAGTGAACCTGTTCCACCTCGTATCATCAGGCATTAGTTAGATTCTCGTACGGAGCACACAACCTAGGTCCCTCCCAAGCACAGTTCACAATAGGGACCACATTCCTATGAGAACCAAATGCCACTGCTGATCCTACAGGAGGCAGAGCTCAGGCAGTAATTCTCACTTGTCCATGACTCACCTCCTGCTGGGTGGCCGAGTTCTTAAAAGGCCACAGATCGACACTGGTCCTGAGCCCAGGGGCTGGGGACCCACGCCAGGAGCAACGAAGAGGTTTGGAAAAGGGGGCCTGGGATTCCAACCTAGCTTTGGTGATGCCGAACCTTTATCATTGGAGGCAACACATTGATCCTATGGACCAAACTACGGTATTCCTTAAAATAAGGACACTAACCTGTTCTTCCCTTTATGATGGATTGTAGGCAGCGTTGTGTGACTTCATAGAAGTGTTATCAGCTGGATAACTCCTATAGGCCAGATAGTATTGTCAATATACATATTTCCTGTACTACTATTGGCTAATACTAATTGATTACTAAGAAATACTCATCCGTTATAATAACTCATAGTCACATGAATCCTTTTACTCCCTGTTACCATTAAAATCTTTTTCAGAAACATACATTAAAGAGAGAAATGAACATTAGATAGATTATTTACCTTAATCAAAGTCAAAAGTGACTGATCAACAAGGCTGATGCAAACTCCATATACTTCATTCATGCCCTGTACTCTCTATTTCTCTGAATTCTGCAGTGCTGGCTTCTGTAAGTTTCTTTGCTATTTGTGTTCTGAGCCTAGAACCTGACAGGAGCTGATGCTCCAGGGATATTTGCTGACTGAGAGTTTTATGTGAGCCTCACAGGCTCTCCTTGGCATACGCCTCTGAAAGCCCCTTCTTTGGGATTTCATGTGAAATACCTGGGATCTCATCTTTTGGCCCACACCCTTTAAGTAGATGACGTCAGGGTTATTAGCAGATGCCATCAGTCAGAATTCCCATTGATCCTCATTATTGAGTAAAGAGATTTATTGCTCTCAGGAAATGGTGGCCAGGATTACTGTTGACCTCTCCACAGACTGGGCTCTCAGATAATGATACGGCCAGAAGGATGCATCCATCTGGGTCTACAGGTGCATGAGGTTGTAGCAAGAACAGGTCCCCATGGGTGTGATTCATCCTTGGGTCCAGCCCTTCCTGTGCAGAATCAGGATCTGAACGTCTCTGAGAAGGAAAAAGACATGAAGTCCCAGGGTGTACAAGTCAGTCAGGTGCAAGACCAGAGAGAAGGGGCTTCAGAAATGGAGTTCTGTGTTTACACTGAAATGGTGTGTACTTTGGGGAGGACTGAGGCACAGCACAGTGGAACAGAAGAGGAGCTGAAATGGACCACACAGAGTACCTTTGTGGCCCCCACGTCACTTTGAAATTTCTCTGATCTAACAGCTCCATCCATGTCCATATTTCCTACATATATTCTGGGCCTCTGTATGTGCCATTCACATGTCTGATTGGTATGGATCCAGAGAGCCCTCCCTGGGATGGCACAGCCCCCTCAGGGTGAGTGGCAGCAGATGGAGAGGCCACCCTGACTCACAGCACAGAGCATAAACAAACACACGCAAGACAGAATTTTACAAGGTTAGCTGGGAAAGACACAAAACTCAGAAATTGACAAATGAGTTTTAAATCTACATAAAAATAACTGCACATCAAAAGAAATTCTATAGAGAATGACAAACTCTAAAATTATTTTGAATACTTATGACAGAGTCAATTTCAAACTATGTAAAGAGATGCTACAAATCAAAAAATGAAAAGGCCAAGAAAGTAGAAAAAAAGACACTTCAGAGAAAATAAATACAAGTGCTTCTTAGGCATTAAATCATTTTGACTCTAATTTATATGAAAAATGTAAACCAAGACTCCACCAGGACATCAAATTTTACTTAGCACATTGGAAATGATTTTGAAAGCTCTATAATGCAGGTATCAGCTGCTTTCAGCCACAAAGACCAGGAAACCAAACGAACAGTGGATTCCAGATTAAGACCATGTTTCTCCTAAGTCATGACACAGTCAGATGTGGGCAAACAGGAGTGGGTGCAATATCACAACCGTGGCCTCAAGAACCAAGGAGTCTTGTTTCTTCCTGCTCCTCCATCCATACGAAAGAATTATCTTTGTGGTAAAAAGACAGCTGTTGGTGCAAGTCCAAGCGCTTCCATGTTCCAAGAAGAAATAAGGAAGAACACATAAAAGAATCACAAAAAATATAACCCAAACACAGAAATTCCCTTCATTATTTTAAAGAGTATCCCTCTTAGGGATTACCTCTTATTGGTCAGACAGAGCTCACTGGTCACTGAGCTGCAAGGGAGTCTAAGACATCAAGTATTCCTAGAGGAACATGTGGGCAGGAAGGAAGGACAATGACAGTTGGTAAGCATTACGTGGTACAAAAGTAATTGGGGCTTTGGACCATGAATTTTAAATCATTATAACTGGCTCAGACACAGCATTGTGAATCCAAATAGGAACCATTACGATCAACACATTTTTGCCAACGAGAAATAAGTTGGTTTATTTCTGTAGTGTAAAGATCTGTGCTTCAGGATTCAGTGAACTCTTGGAAAGCATTTTGTGCATCCTGCTGGTTGTCAAAGCACTTTCGTTGCAGAGAGTTTTCCAGATGCCTGAAGAGGTGGTGGTCGGTTGGCAAAAGGTCAGGTGAATATGGCAGATGAGGCAAAACTTCACAGCCCAATTCGTTCAGCTTTTGAAGCACTGGTTGAGTGGCGTGCCACTGGGCATTAGGTAGATAAGAATTGGGCACTTTCTGTTGACCGATGCTGGCTACAGCTGTTGTCGTTTTTGGTGCATATCATGAATTTGCTGAGCATACTTTGAAGATGCAATGGTTTCTCGGGGATTCAGAAAGCTGAATCAGTAGTGGGTCAGACTGGCCACAGGCCACCACACAGCGACCATGACCTGCTTTTGGTGCAAGTTTGGATTTGGGAAGTGCTTTGGAGCTTCTTCTCGGTCCAACCACTGAGCTGATCGCCACTGGCTGTCGTATAAGATCCACTTTTTGTTACATGTCATTACCCGATCGAGAAATGATTTGTTGTTTCATAGAATAAGTGAAGGCAACACTTCCAAAAGACGATTTTTTAAATTTTCTGTCAACTCATGAGGCTCCCACTTACTGAGCTTTTTCACCTTTCCAGTTTGCTTCAAATGCTGAACAACTGCAGAACGGTTGACGTTGAGTTCTTTGGCAATTTCTCGTGTAGTTGTAAGAGGGTCAGCTTGAATGAATGCTCTCGCTGGTCATGGTCAACTTCCAATGGGCGGCCACTGTGCTCCTCATCCTCAAGGTCATCCTTGCAAACTTCCCGAACCACCATGGCCCTGTGTGCTGCTCAGCGCAGCGGTGCAGTGGGTCAAAATGTGCTGTCCTGGGCCGAACGCGTTGTTCATGTTGTGAGTTATGTCTGCTGCTTTTTGACCCATTTTGAACTAAAATAATTGCTCGAATTTGCATTTTGTCTAAGATCATTTCCACAGTAAAATAAATATAAAATAGCGCTGGGCACGGTGGCTCAAGCCTGTAATCCCAGCACTTTGGGAGGCCGAGGCGGGTGGATCACGAGGTCAAGAGATCAAGACCATCCTGGTCAACATGGTGAAACCTTGTCTCTACTAAAAATACAAAAAATCAGCTGGGCATGGTGGCACGTGCGTGTAACCCCAGCTACTCAGGAGGCTGAGGCAGGAGAATTGCCTGAACCCAGGAGGCAGAGGTTGCAGTGAGCCGAGACGGCGACGTTGCACTTGAGCCTGGGTTAACAAGAGCGAAAACTCCATCTCAATAAATAAATAAATAAATAAAAAATAGACAGCAACTAGTAAGTTACCAGCAAATAAGCGTAAAGTGACACATGTGCATTAAAATGGTCTAAAATGTAACCACCTTTATTTAAGAATGTATTCCATTATCAACCAGCAAATTTCAACGATACAAATACTGCAATTACTTTTGCACCAACCAGGGCTTTCTAAAAGAAATTCCACTGGGCAACAGTCGGGGTGACTTTTGTTTTCAGTAAATAGAACAAACTTTAGTGAGGTCAACATAGCAACAAATTCAAAATACTTAAGACACAATCTTTAACCTGGCAATTCTCTTTCTAAAAACATATTACAAAGATATTGTCATTTACAGGCAAACTGATGACTATAAAATTATATTCATTGCTGTCTAAACTTGTCGCGCCACAGCTTAGAAATACACAGATTATAACAACTTGACAACATTTACACAATATAAAAATAGTAAAGTGATGTCATGTGTAAAAGCTGGAATAGTATAGGGCATAATTGTAATGATGTTCTTTGAGTTTTGATACACAACGTGTGCAAGACACAGCATTAGAAGGAAAAAGCAAGTGAGGAAGAATGTGTAAAATTGGGAAGTGGTGGTTTCCAGGAGCAGAACCGCAGGGCTGAGGGAACAGATGGGAGCCTGTTACCCTTTCCACCTGTTGTTCCAGCTGCATGATTCAAGATATAATTTGGGAGGCCGACACAGGTGGATCACCTGAGGTCAGGAGTTCCAGACCAGCCTGGTCAACATGGTGAAACCCCATCTCTGAAAAGAATACCAAAATTAGCCGAGCATGGTGGGGCATGCCTGTAACCCCAGCTACTGGGGTCGGCGCTGAGGCAGGAGAATTGTTTGAACCCGGAAGCAGAGGTTGCAGTGAGCCGAGATCACTCTTGCACTCCAGCCTGGGAGAAAGAGCGAGACTCTATCTCAACAAAAAAAAAAAAAAAGAAAAAAAAGAAAAAGAGATTTTATAATTAAAACAATATCAAAGATTCTAAAAGAGGGCGACAGACTTGTCAAACGTTTTGATATTTCTTAAAGTACACATAGATATGTTAATGGTACAAATTTTACAAATGACATTCATTTCTTAACATTAACCCACCATTTCACTTTAGTTTTACTTATTCTTGACCTAGTGTCTTAATGAGCTCATTTGGCCTTAGCCTGAAAAAGTCATTTTGTTCTTTTCACACTGGCCCCAGGAGGAGGCTACACACCCTATAACCTCTCCCTGAGGGTGGAAATGCCCCTGAATTCTGCACTGGTTTAACTTTCCACAATATCGGGTTCTGGTCTGGGGCTCCAGAGAGTGGCAGGGCCCATCTTCAGAAAATAAGAGGCATTTGTTCCCCAACTTATAAATGAAATTTTGTTTTCTTTATATTTTTCAATATCAAAAAGAAAATATTCAAGTAGATGGCCAACAGAAAAGTAAATCAGGGTCCTCAGCCTCCCTATCAGCCTGGACCCCGTCCAGACACTCTAAACATACTGTCTCACGGCCACAAGGAAAGCTGGGAAAACAGCAGAACACAAAGAAGACCTGGAGGGCAAGGGCAGCCCTGCCCCCACCCATCACATGCACACCTCCTCTCACTGCAGCATCTGTCTCAGCCCTTCTCCCAGCAGACCTATAAATCCAGGCTGACTCCTCACTCCCCACACATTCGCTCCTGCTCTTCCTTCTGCAGGTGACCCCAGCCACAATGAGGACCCTCGCCATTTTTGCTGCCATTCTCCTGGTGGCCCTTCAGGCCCAGGCTCAGCCATTCCTGGCAAGAGCCGACAAGATTGCAGCCCAGGAGCAGCCTGTGGCAGTGGACTGTGACTTTGCCTTCTCCTTCACATGGGATGCAAGCTCAGGTTTTAGAGCTTCAGGGGAGATATTCCAGCATTGCAGAGCTAGGAGTCTAGAGAGGAAAACCCAGGCACCTCTAGAATCAGACCCAAGAGCTGGCTCTTTCTAGACATGAAAAACCAGGCACCTCTAGAATCAGACTCGACAGCTCGCTCTTTCTAGAGAGGAAAAACCAGGCACCTCTAGAATCATACCCAAAAGCTGGCTCTTTCTAGAGAGAAAAAACCAGGCACCTCAAGAATCATAGCCAACAGCTGGCTCTTTCTAGACAGGAAAATCCAGGCACCTCTAGAATCAGACCCAACAGCTGGCTCTTTCGAGAGAAAAATAAACAGGTACCTCTAGAATCAGACCCAACAGCTGGCTCGTTCTAGAGAGGAAAAACCAGGCACCTCTAGGATCAGACACAACAGCTGGGTGTTTCTCTTCTGTGAACACCTCCCCAGGCCTCAATTTCCTCATGTGCAGAGTACAAGGAAGGAACCAATTGATATTCCACGAATGACTTTTCTCCAAAGATGTTGGATTTTCTGACAATTCTGAGACTCACACTTATTTTATGCTCTGCAGAAGCATCCTGGGCCATCTCCCCTGCATCATTGGTGAGAGCCCACTTTTGAAGAAATACAGTTCACTTTGTCTATTAGAGGAGTTTTAGAAACTGGGGACAGGTCTAAGAGTGTGATCAGATACCTGGGTGATGGGGAAGGAGCATGAAAACGTGAGTGAATGAGAACAGGTCTCTAATCCTACCTGTGAGCAGCACTGCGGTGTATTTCATTCCTGTTGACGGGCTGATTTTGCTGCTGCTGTGATGTGGCCACCATGTTGAACGCGATCAGCCCAGGAGGTAACTGCACAGGGATTCTCCTTACCACCCCGTCTGACCACAGTCGTAGTGCCTGATGCTCTATGTGTCCCCAGGAGGTAACGGCACGGGGATTCTCCTTACCACCCTGTCTGACCACAGTCCTAATGCCTGATGCTCTATGTTTCCCCAGGAGGTAACGGCACGGGGATTCTCCTTACCACCCTGTCTGACCACAGTCCTAATGCCTGATGCTCTATGTGTCCCCAGGCAAGGACCCGCTTGCGATGCTCTTGCAGAATAGGAGTCTGTCTCCTTGAAGAAAGCGAGTATGGAACTTGCGCCTCCGATAGGATCCAATACAAGTTCTGCTGCCTCTGAGCCTGCAGAACAGAAGAAACAAGTTCATAACTTGCTTTCCGACCAGGAAGATAACTTTCATTATGTCTGTACTTGGTCCCCGGCTCCCTTTCTTCACCTCTCATAAAGTGCTTGTAGCAAGTTTTCTGTGTTTGCACCTCTGTAATGTTAGATACGTGTCTTAATCAGGACGGTCGGATGCAGGTACCAGAACCTAAATTCTGCATGTTAAACAAAAGACACTTCCAAGCCTAGGAAGATCGCAGATGAACAGCAGCTTCAGACACAGTGTTAGGAAAGCTCAAATGACGCTGCCCACCTACTGCTCTGCCTTTCCACTCTGCCTCATTGGGACTAGATTCAAGCAAAGACCATGCTTAAGTGTTCCCGACACCATCATTGTCAGCTTCAAGCTCACACGGCCATAACATTGCTTCTCCTCAGAAACAGCCAGCACGTTCTTTCCAGAAGTGCTTGAGTTTTCCTGAGCAGTTCTGGATCGCACATCTGCTTTTTAGACCTGACAAAGTATCAGCTCCATGGGGAAAAAAAATGCAATTAAAGTGGAAGTGGTTTTCACAAAGATGTGAAGAGTAGAACAGAAAGCACAGGGCCACCTCGCTGGGATGTCCTCATTAAGAGTATTTTCCCGCCATATCTACTAATATCTAGCTTTCAAACACACGGAGTTGTCTGCACACGTAGAAAGCGCGTGCACACAATTGCTCCATGGCTCTGGGTGGCAGGAACTCTCTTAAAGCTACAGAGAATCTGGTTCTTCCTGGAAAATACTGCTTCTAAGGCATCAGGAAAAGTGAAGGGAGGAACAAGAGATCTCCAAGTCACCCAAGTCCCTGCTGGTGCTGCAGGGCACTGAGGTTCTAATTCCCAAAACATCCTGCACATCAGTGGGTCAGCAGAAAACCAGGTCTCTGGCAAGGGAATGAACCAGGAGTGTTTTTTGAAATGCTCAGAGCATTTGCTGGGAAGGCCACAGCGCCCCCTGCTGTCCTCCCTCCAACTGCAGCCTCCACTCCAGGCACAGCACATGTGAGGTCTGCAGCTTCCTGAGCCTGTCTTCCTCCTCCCCTCCAAGAGGACAGGGTCACTGCCTAACCCCGGTGTCCCTCAGGGCCAGGCTGATGTCCCTGGGGTATGATGTGACCCTTCCTTCTGTCTGTCCTCCCCTTCCCTGATTCCCACAGTCTCCTTGAACCCTTGTCCAATGTGTCCTGCAAATGTCCTCTCAGGACATGACCCCCAGCTGGAAGAGTCCAGCGTGAGCCCATCGTACTTACTCTGGATCTGGTAGTTGCTGCTGGGGACTTGGATGTACGTGTTTGGGGAAAAGGCTGTATTCCAGACACAGCTACTCTCAGCAGGTGCTCGCTGTGAAAGTGCCCCAGGGAGTTTGAGTGACACAGAAAGATTACAGGCTTTAAAGAAAGGACGGTGTCTCAAGGGGCTAATTACCATTTCTGACTCAATCATCTCATGACCCAGACACTGCTGCGACCACCAGCATCAACAACCAATGCCCAGAGCCCAGGAGAAGGATGCAGGTGTTTTCCGCATCCACCCCATGCAGATTCTGAGATGGTCTTGGTCCTGGACTGAGGCTCTGCCTGTCTGAAGAGGCAGCTCAGGGGTCCAGGCAACCCTTTGGGACACCACACAGCTGGGGAGCCCAATACAGGTCCCAGGAAGACACGGTAGGCCTGAGAAATGACACAGAGAAATGTTCTGAGCTCTTCCTCTTGTTTAGACAGTGATGGAAACATATTGGGATTCATGGGATGAAGGCCAGGAGCCTTCAGTGGTTTCTAAGAGCTGCCACTGATTCAAAGTCATGCAGTCATACGTTCCTTCCCATATTGTTCCAAACTGTGGTGTGGGCCGGGCTGACTCCATCTGGGGGCATCTGCACCACCCATGGAAGGGCACCCAACTCACTGCCCAGACCTGGGACTTTCAGCTAAAATTCCACCTTGTCATTGAGGTCTTTCTCCATTTCTCAATTTTAAATTGCAACAAGTTCCCCCTAGTGACCTCCAGCTAACTGTAGAATTGTAACCATGTCACCTTCTGTACATTTCACTGACTCTCTGTAATGTTTAACTTTCTACAATAGAAGGGGAGAGGCATGTTTCACTCATGGTTATATCACAGTGCATAGATAACTGCCTAACACGAAGCAGGGGATCAATAAATTCATTATGAATAAGTGAATTATAATCATTATCAAGTAATTATATAAAATTGTATTATCACTAAACTGTATAGGAAAAAACAAACCTACTGAGGTAAGGCAGTCTATGTGTCTAGTGCCTGTAATAGCATACCTTTAAGAAACAAAATAAAAACACTGAATTCTAAAATGTAGAAAAATATCCTGGATGAAATGTGGCTTCATGAAGCATTTGGACTGTAGGAGACAGACAGAGATCAGCCAGGCGCGGTGGCTCACGCCTGTAATCCCAGCACTTTGGGAGGCCGAGGCGGGTGGATCACGAGGTCAAGAGATTGAGACCATCCTGGTCAACATGGTGAAACCCCTTCTCTACTAAAAATACAAAAAATTAGCTGCGCATAGTGGCGCATGCCTGTAATTCGAGATAGGTGAAAGGCTGAGGCAGAAGAATTGCCCCAACCTAGGAGGCGGAGTTTGCTGTGAGCCGAGATCGCGCCATTGCACTCCAGCCTGGGTAACAAGAGCCAAACTCTGTCTCAAAAAAAAAAAGACAGAGATCATTTTATCTTGGAGTGGCAATGAAGGATTTCATGGTGACACATGAAGACACTGAAAATGTAGACAGGTTAGAAGAAAAGGTAGACCAGCACGTTCAGTGGAGAGAACAGCATCCTGGCCCTCAAGCCAAATTGGCGCCCCCCAAACTTCAACCCCTGGAGGCTGTGGCCACATTAGAGGGTACCCTAGGCCACTGGTGCCTCTCAGCAGATCTCCAGCTCGACTGCAGATGCCGCACCGCTGCTTGACACAGGCTGTGGCCGGCACTCCCTTGCTCCTGGGCCATCACCTCTCAGCACACTGACTTCAGGGGGCCCCTCCCACCACAGCCAGCACCTTCTGCTGTGCAGAAGCAGACACACATCCACCGCACTTCCAGGGACTCTTCCAACCCAAGACCCTTGGTGTGGCAGGTGCTCTCTTGTTGTGACATTTCCCTCTTGAAAACCACCCAACATCATCGACTAAGACCTAGGCTCCCAATTCAGGGCAGCAGTGACATAGAAATGGGCCTCACAGCATGACAGTTTAGGGAACTCTCACTTGGCCCATCGCCCCCAAGCCACCAGCCTCCTCAAGCAGGACAGCGGCCTCCTAAAGTCAATCCGATGGAAGCTGTGGCATGGGCTATGGAACCCCAAGAGGACGAAGCTCCTTCAGAGAGTCCTAACTGTCTTAACTCTCTACCTCATGGCCACCAGCGCCTCAGCACAGTTAGGCCAGACCCATCATGGTGAAGACCTTGGTAATCACAGAAGTGTCAGGTTCTTTTTCCCTTAGAGATAACATCATTCACATTTTCTCCAGGAATGAGAATGCCTCTTATTGTCATAAGAGGTCCATCGTCTCAATATCAACCATTTAGTGGATGATGCATTGTGGATGGATAGCATGCTGTGATCCCCTGAGGACTGAAGGCCCAGGCCCAAATGCACCCAGCAGGCCCAAAATGCTTCTTCTGCACCACACCTCCCATCTTGATTAGCAGCTTCCAGCAGAAGCTCCAGCTCTTACTACTTGGAAAGGTAGCTAATGTCTCCCACTCACCCCTCCCTGGAGGTGTAGGGATTACTGCTCCAAGACCCAGGCACAGACTGAGTCACTAAACAAAGAGAAGCCTTCACACTAGTGAACATAGACTACATTAGCTGACAACCACATGGAAGCATCATTCCCAAACATAGCCTGTGTTAATGGTGGAGAAAGACTCTGAAGAAATGTGGGTGAAAGCTTACCCATGATCGATGTCAATATGGAAGCATCTGGAAGGAAGCCCTCAGTGATAAGATGTCAGTGCTCTACCAGAGAAGATGTCTGGTATCTTATGTTCCCGTGGTTGTGGGGCTGCTGTCACACTCAGGATTCGAAGCCCAAGAGCTGCTAGAGCTGGACTGCCCTGGTCAGAACTTGTACCCCAGCTGGAAAGCCAGGGACTGCTGGAATCCTGTGAAGGTCTGTGCTCCACGTGCCACCAGACCTCAGTCCACACGTGAGAACTCAATCCTTAGGCATCGAATGGGTCTAGTGGCATTGAGCTGAAACACCAGCAGCCCTCACTGTCACAAATAACACTAAAGACCAGCAGGTGGGCCGAGCACAGTGGCTCACCCTGTAATCCCAGCACTTTGGGAGGCTAAGGCAGGTGGATCACCTGAGAGCCAGAGTTGATACCAGCCTGACCAACATGGAGAAATCCTGTCTCTACTAAAAATACACAATTAGCTGGGTGCGGTGGTGCATGCCTGTAATTCTTGCTACTGGGGAAGCCGAGTCAGGAGAATTGCTTGAACCTGGGAGACAGAGGTTGCAGTGAGTCGAGATTGCACCACTGAACTCCAGCCTGGTCAGCAGGAGTAACACTCTGTCTCAAAAACCAAAAAAAAAAAAAAAAAAAGAAGACGACCATAGATGGCTCTCTCCAGGAAAGCCCAGGTGTGAATTCAAACTGGCTAACAACACTGCAGCCCAAACCCAGACTGCAGCTGCACGTTGGAGCCTCAGGTTTGCAGGAGGATCACGGGCTCCAGGATGTGCATGTGCTCTGGTGTATAAGAGTTGTGGATGGAAACATCCCACACCACTAAGGAAAACACAGCCCAAGCTTTTGCTGAATGCTTCCCTGAAGCCTGAAGACCCACAGGGCTAACAGCCTGTGCCACAGCAGCAGTAAAGCGAATGCCCAGACCCCCACTTCCCTTCATGGGTGGACACCTGGGAAGGCCACCCCCATGGGAATAGGCATTTCTTTCAGACAACAGTGCCCCGGCCCGAGGAGTCGTCGAGGGAGGCAATGGCCTTGCTGGAATTGGAGACACCAAGGAACCTCGCTTTGACTGTGGAGTCACGAACAAACCAGCCTCTCCTTATTGCTACGGGATACTCTGTACTCCTGACTGCTACGTTCCCCAGCTCAGCACGTGGCGCTGGTTTTCGGCACATACTCCGACCATTGCCATACTCCTTCCTTAGCTCAGGCTTTGTTGAGTGCTCTGCAGATGACCCAGTGCAATGGTATTTTGCTGAGATCACCATCTGCCTTCAGTGTGACCCCATGAGCTCTATCTCCAATAGCAAGAAAACCAAAGGGCCGAGGCCAGATCATGAGGCTGCCCTACAAGTTAGGCAAAACATATGGACTTCTGAGACTTCTGTGTAACAGCACCGCACACAAATGTAACCGGCTCTCCCAGTAATAGCTCTCTCATGTGTTACTGGGAAAATGTCTATGGATTTTCTCTGTTCTGTGTGCAGGAGGCTGGTCCAGGTTTGACCTCTGCAGGTCACTGGATGTTCCCACAACCTTCGAACCTTCCCCACGTGCACACCACACCTTCTCATTTTCTCTCTATTCCCACATCCACTGGGTCCTTACAGGGCTCCTATTAATGCCCTAGAACCTAAAACCATTTGCTGGTCCCAGTGCCCCAAATAGCCATAATTAGTTTCTCTGCTGGGACGAGACCAGTGCCCACTTCCTCACATGGTGAAACTCCTAGGCCAGCTGCAGGTCAGGAACTCACTGCTGCCTCAGAGTGACAGCCCAACCTGCTGCTCTGGAACAGCGACCACCCCTAAGGAGACCTGAGACGCCTCAGCCCACGTGAAGATGACGGAAAACTCTTTAACTCTTACTCATAGACAACTGTTTAGTCTTGAAGCATCTCACTGCCAGGCAAGGAGGTAACTGTCCCCCCTAGGAAACCATGTGCTCCGTGCACTTGCTCAACTCAGGAGGGTCCAACAAACCTGACCTGCTCTTCAGCCTCACCCAGCTGTTCACCACATCTCGGCTTGGCCGAATGGATCTGGTGTTTTCATGGTTAGACCCCAGGGCCTGCAGAGGCTGATTGAGAGCAAAATCCCAAATCCTCCTCAGTGAGTAGTCTGGCGCTCTTTCCCTAGTCTCCTTACAGAGTGTGCACTATAATAGGCAAGCTGGCCTTTCCTGGTGGCTTTAAACATTCCCTGGGTCCACGTAGTTCAGCCTCAGCTGTCAGCACAGGCATCACAAGGTCGGTGTCTTCGGAGTCATTGAGAATCCATAGCTGGCTGCTGCCTGGGCCTGGCCGGGACTGACCAAGGTAGATGAGGGGTCAGTCCCTCTGTGGACTCCTGTTTGGAGCCCAGCTTCCCACTGAATTTCTCAACTGCCCTCGCCACCGGAGTTATGTAATAATGCACTTAACAGAAGCTAACCCCAGATATTAGGACACCTGATCCCAAATGAACTTAAATAGGAAGTCCTGTCCTGTTTGTGCACGGCTGCTCTTGCTACAGGAGGCCCGGGACAACGGAGTTCTGTCTGCCCTCTCTGGTCACTCTGCCTAGCTTGAGGATCTGTAAGTAACACAAAACTGAAACTTTCACATTGAGGTTTCAACGCTGAAGCCGTGTCCCCAATCTGACCTGTGACTCTCAGGCCACCCCAGAGGGACCCAGCAGGTGAATGCCCTGCCGAGCACTTCCCTCTGAACCTTTGAGGGCTGCTGCGGGCAGTGGCTGCCAGCTAAGTTAATAGAGAAACTCAAGGAATTTCCTTCTAAATACACCTGTCCTACCTGACGTGTCCAATAGAGGCAATAATCGCTCGTTAGAACATGCTTCTCTTGTGAGAGAAGCCTCGGCTGGTCCTTGGCCTGTTTTTCAATCAGGTTATTTGCTTTTTGCTGTTGGGTGGTTTGACTTCCTTATGTATTTGGATATCTACCCCTTCCACCACTGACGGTTTGCAAATATGTCCTCTCGTCTTCTGTGTTGCCTTTTCATTCAGTGGCTTGTTCTGGCCGTGCAGATGCTTCAGCGTTCAGTGCTGCCCCATTTGTCTCTCCTCCCTTTCACTGCCTGTGCTTTTGGCGTCATAGCCAAGAAATCGTTACCTGCATCAGTCAAAGCTTTATCTTCATATGTTCCTCTCACAATTTTATGGTTTCAGATCTATGTTTAGGTTGTTACATTTTGAGTTGATTTGTGTATATAGTGTATGATAAAGGAACACATGTATAGGAACATTAAATTATAAGGTGGTATACAGGAGATATGTATCATGTTTAATTCTTATTCATATCTCGATAGAGCTGGAAAGAAGGTTTTGGCTGTAGATGAATTTTTACCTCTCTGTCACTGGGCTCGTTTCACCTACAGCCTGACAGGGTCCTGGTCCTTTCACACTGGCCCCTACAGGAGGCTACTCGCCCCATAACTCCCTGAGGGGGGTAATGCCTTTGACACCTGCAACAAGCGGCTCTTCACTTGATAGGAATTGATGCCTGTACCAGAGTCTAGACCTGCAGGGGGTAGTGGGGCCATCTGCAGAAAATGAGACATTTGTTCCCTGAACTTATTCAACAAAAGCACTGCTGTTATCCTTTGGTTGAATATTAAAAAGTAAATATTTAATGAAGTGAGAAACAGGAAAAAGATGCCCGGATCCTCATTATCACCATTTTCTGCAACCCAGCACAGACACTACACATAGAGATTCACGCTAGACTGAAAGCTGGGAGAGCAAAGGAGGAAAAGAGGGACGTGGAGACCAGTGGGATCCCACACAATCTCCAACGAAACGCACACCTCCGCTCACTCAGAAGTTTCTAGGCTTCTTGTCTCTGAGCCTTCTCCCTGCAGAGCAATAAGTCCAGGCTAACTCCTCACTCCCCGCACATCCACTCCTGTTCTCCCTCCTCCAGGTCACCCCAGCCATGAGGACCCTCGCCCTCCTCGCTGCCGCCGTTCTCCTGGTGGTCCTTCAGGCCCAGGCGGAGCCACTCCAGGCAAGAGCTGACGAGGTTGCAGCCCAGGAGCAGCCTGGAGCAGACACTCAGGAAGCGTCTGTTTCCTTCGTATGGGATGAAGATGCCGCACGTCAGCTTTCAGGTGAGAGAAGCCAGAACGCAGAGCTGCCGAGTCTAGAGGGACAAACAGGAATCGGGCTCTGGAATGGAGTCTCAGTGGTGGATGTCACTGAGGTGGCTTAACTTAGCAGCTCTGGGCCTTGATTTTCTCATTTATAAATCGAATAGAGAGCCAAATAAGCCTAACAGACTTGAGGTTGCTCAGCCTGTCGAGTAGTCATTCTTTCATTCCTTTGTTTTTTAAATAATGCTTCAACCTTAGAAAAAACAAAAGTAAAAAATAAAGACTTGATTCCAGGATATGTCTGTGAAATTCAGTAGGTTTAAGATATGAAGAGACCATCTGACTAGTTCTTTCTGGATCTAAACAAGTGGACTTAATTACAAGGATAATATTTTGCTGTATCTGTAGAATAGTCTTGAAAAAGCAGAGCCAGGCCACAGAGTGTGTTCAGCTGTGTGCGTGTAATGGGGCAGAAGCAGTGAAATGAGAGCAAAAGAGAATGAGTGAATGGAATCCTGTGTGACCAGCACTCTTCTGTGTAGTTTTCCTGTTGACTGAGGTTGCTTGTGCTACTGGCCCTAATGCAGCCAACATTCCCCATCAGCCAGCACGTGACTTCCCAAGATTCCCTTTACCACCCACTGCTGACCTTGGTGA
This sequence comes from Callithrix jacchus, assembly GCF_049354715.1. Lineage (NCBI taxonomy): Eukaryota > Metazoa > Chordata > Mammalia > Primates > Cebidae > Callithrix > Callithrix jacchus. Next base: position 9,850,862 of record NC_133514.1, on the reverse strand, counting down.
TCGATTTCTCATTCTCTCTGCGCGTCCCCAGGCTCAGGAAGAGAATCAGCCTGCATTTGCAGACGAGGACGCTGCCGTGCCAGAGAATTTGATTTTGGGGCCTGCTCCCGTCGCGGTAGATTATGCTGCCACCGAGTTTCCAAATAAAAATAAGCTCCCGATTTATTTTGAGAGTTTAAGACACCCTTGTCACTCCTGTACCGTGTCCTCCGTTTCCTTTCCTCATCCCAAATAAATGCCTTCTAACAAGCTCTCTGTGTTTACGCCTCTTTCATGTGTCATGTGTGTCTATGTCAACATTCTTGGGATACACATATCAGAAACATATATCAAATTTTCGAACAAAATAACATTCCCAGTTCTAGGAATTTCAGACAGGAATTTGGGCTTCAGACCAAAATTGAAACGAAGGTCCAAATGACAACACCGATCTCCCATCCACTGCTCTGCCTTTTCACTCTGCCTCACTTTCTCTGGATCCACTGTCAAAGAACTGGCATGTGCTGGGCAAATAATCAGTGTCAGCTTAAAGTCCACGCAGTCACAAAATCTTTCCTTCTCAGGAAAAACCACCATCCTCTGTGCTAAAGAATTGAAGATCATTCTTGAAACAATCCCAGCTTATACATCTGCCTTTTAAGACATAGGGTTACATGAGATCCACTGAGGCAGCTTTAAGAGGGAAATGGATGGTTAGCGAAGGCGGGATGCGTGGAACAGAAAGCGAAGCAGCCCACACTGGGACGTCCTCCTTAAACACACTTCCAGCCACGTCTGCTACGACCTGGATCCCACACCCATAAAGTCGTCTCCACTCCTAGAAAAGGCACAGGCACAAATGCTCCACTGCACTTTGCAGCGCGCACTCTCCTGGCTTGCCTTAAAGCTGCTGAGAACCTGATTCTGCTTGGAAAATACAGCCTCAAAGGGGCAACGAGCAAAATAAAGAGACAAAAAAACATTTCATCAGAAACCTTCAGTTCCTGTTGCTGCTGCAGGGTGCTGAGGATCTGATACCCCAAACATCCTGCACATCAGTGGGTGAGCAAGAAACCAGGTCTGGGGAAAGGGAATGAACCAGGAGCGCCCCCTGAGATGCACAGGGCATTTGCCTGGAAGGCCACAGCGTCCTCTGCTGTCCTGCCTCCACCTGCAGCCTCCCAACCAGGCACAGCACCTGTGGGGTCTGCACCTTCCTGAGCCTGTCTTCCTCCTCCCCTCCAGGAGACAGGGTCACTGCCTAACCCCGGTGTCTCTGAGGGCCAGGCTGACATCTTGCTGGGGTGAGATGTGACTCTTCCTCCTGTTTGTTCTTATTTTTTCTCCCCTGATTCTCATTGACCCCGAGCACTTGTCCAACATGTTCTGCAAACGGCCTTTCAGGACAGGACCACACAGCCCGGGGAGGAGTCCTGCGTGAGTGCCTCGTATTGTCTCTGGATCTGGTAGTTGCAACTGGTGAATTCAAAACACGAGTTTGACAAAGAAACGATATTCCAGCCATGGCTACTTATAGCGGGTGGTCACTGGTAAAATGTCCCAAGGAGTCTGAGTGGGGCAGAGGGATTACAGGCTTCATAGAAAGAGACAGTGTTTCAAATGGATTATTCACCTTTCTTCATTAAATCATCTTATGGCCCAGATAATTCTGTGACCACCAACACCAACCACAAATGCCCAGACCCCAGGAGGAAGGAGCAGCTGTTCCCCTATCCACCTCCTGCAGATTCTGAGCAGGTCTTGGCCCGGGACTGAGGCTCTGCCTGTCCAAAGAGACAGCTCAGGGATCCCACTGACACATTGCACAGCTGGGGGACCCAATACAGATCTTAGGTTGTATAGAGGGTCTATGTCTGACAGAGAAATGGTCCCAGCTCTACCTCTTCTTTAGACAGGGCAGGACACATATTAAGATTGAGAGCGCAATGGCCAGGCAACCTTCCTTGGGTTCCTGTGACTGCCACTGACTTGAAGTCACGTGGTCCTTGTTGTAACTCTGCATATTTCTCCTAACTGTCCACTGGGCCGGGCTCACTCCATCACGGGGCTTCTGCTCTTCACCCAGAACTCCACCTGCTTTCCACCCCAGGTCCTGGTGCCTCTGCCAAAGCTTCCCTTTGCCACTGAAGGATATGCTAATTTCTCAATTTTTAATTGCAACTAGTTCCCCCTGGAAACCTCAATCCCCTCCTTCTCTCATTTTAAACTGTAGAATTTCACACCATCTCACATTCTGTACATTTCACCTGCTTTCTGTAACGTTTGCCTTCCTACTCCAGGAAGTGAGCGGCACGTGTCACTCATTGTCAGAGCACAGTGCACAGAAGACTCCCTAACAAATGGTAGGAGATCAGCAACTTCATTATGATTCAGTTAAGTAATCCTGTCTAACACCACATCTTATTACAAAATGACATTGTTATAAAACTTCATAGAATAAGCCTGACACCTATGGGGATAAGGCAGCCGATGTGTTTAGTCTATATGACAGCATTCCTATAAAAATCATTTAAAAGTAACATAGGAGAATATCACGGGTAAAATATGGCTTCGTGAAGCATTACTACTTTCTAATGAAGAAACTAGGCATTTTGGCCTGTAGTAGCAAGAAAACAGTTCCTGATATATCTTTAACTGAAATGTATAAGATATTAGCATAATACATTAAAAAGAAGAGGGACGCCTGTAATCGTAGCACTTTGGGAGGCCGAGGTGGGTGGATCACGAGGTCAAGAGATCGAGACCATGGCCAACATGATGAAACCCCGTCTCTACTAAAAATACAAAAAATTAGCTGGGCATAGTGGCACGTGCCTGTAATCCCAGCTACTCAGGAGGCTGAGGCAGGAGAATTGCTTGAACCCAGGAGGCAGAGGTTACAGTGAGCCGAGATCGCACCATTGCATTCCAGCCTGGGTATTAAGAGTGAAACTCCATCTCAAAAAAAAAAAAAAAAAAAAAAAAGAGGTAAAGCAGTATTCTAGGCAAAGAAAATGGCATTGGGACAAAAAATATGCACGGTCAACCTCCACTTAATTTAGAGGAATTACTGTGCGACACAGAAGAATGGAGCGAATTCAGGCTGAAGTGCTGAGAAACATCCATCAATCCCACGGAAGCGGACAGATGAGAACGGAGCATCCCGTCCTCCACTGGGAGCACCACCTGTGGCTTCTGCTACTGCAGCCCAGGGTGGGTAATGACAGCTGCAAACCCCAGGGACAGAGAAAGCAGGGAGAGGTGTGAGGGTCTCCAGACAACCAGGGCAACTTGCTCAGCCTCAGATAAGACCCAGAAATAATTATCTAAAAACCATGCTCTGTATGTTCACTGAAGACCTACTAGGCATTTTAAATAACCCACTCACATGATCAAACCATAAAGAATGAATCAGAGGTGGGCCACGTTTTCAACGTGTGATTATCCCAGGACACAGCATCCCTGTCTCACTGTAGGGCTTCCATAGTGTGGTTCCGAAGCCCTACAGGGCATGGAAGCACAGCAGAAAGCGTGCTTGGTCCTTTCATTTCCACTCACCCACTACGGTTCTTAAGCTCTCATCCTCAAGATGTGAAGCTGTGTCTAGAACATCTCCAGGAAGCTTCCCATCCACAATTTCAGTCCAAACTCACTTGCTGTCCCCCAGGTTGACGGCCTTCCTGCCAGTGAGCACAGTCTACACAGCATCCCACTGAATGTCTTCATGTTTCCTCTCCACACTGGAATCTGCTCTCTCACTTCCCTCCTTGCTCCGGTCCTGTCCGCCTTCAAAAAGGGCATGAAGCCTCTGTTGCTCCACAGGGTCACTTAACTTTAGTTAGACACTTAACTGGGGACACCTCTTCCACAGTGTCACTTGACTTTAGTTAGGCACTTACTGGGGACAACCTTTTTGGCACCGGGGACAGGTGGAAGACAATTTTTCCATGGGTGGGGGTGGGGGTGGTTTTGGAGTGAACCTGTTCCACCTCGTATCATCAGGCATTAGTTACATTCTCGTACGGAGCACACAACCTAGGTCCCTCCCACGCACAGTTCACAGTAGGGTCCACACTCCTATGAGAACTGAATGCCACTGCTGATCAGACAGGATGCAGAGCTCAGGCAGTAATTCTCATTTGTCCATGACTCACCTCCTGCTGTGTGGCTGAGTTCTTAAAAGGCCACAGATTGACACTGGTTCTGAGCCCAGAGGCTGGGGACCCACGCCAGGAGCAAGGAAGAGGTTTGGAAAAGGCAGCCTGGGATTCCAACCTAGCTTTGGTGATGACGAACCTTTATCGTTGGAGGCAACACATTGATCCTATGAACCAAACTACGGTGTTCCTTAAAATAAGGACACTAAGGTGCTCTTCCCTTTATGATGGATTGAAGGCAGCATTTGTGACTTCATAGAAGTGTTATCAGCTGGATAACTCCTATAGGCCAGACAGTATTGTCAAAACACATATTTACTGTAGTAGTATTGGCTAATACCAATTGATTACTAAGAAATACTCATCCGTTATAATAACTCATAGTCACATGAATCCTTTTACTCCCTGTTACCATTACAATCTTTTTCAGAAACATACATCAAAGAGAGAAATGAACATTAGATAGATTATTTACCTTAATCAAAGTCAAAAGTGACTGATCAACAAGGCTGTTGCAGACTCCATATACTTCACTCAGGCCCTGTACTCTGTATTTCTCTGAATTCGGCAGTGCTGGCTTCTGTAAGTTTCTTTGCTATTTGTGTTCTGAGCCTAGAACCTGACAGCAGCTGATGCTCCAGGGATATTTGCTGACTGAGAGTCTTAAGTGAGCCTCACAGGCTCTCCTTGGCATACGCCTCTGAAAGCCGCTTCTTTGGGATTTCATGTGAAACACCTGGGATCTCATCTTTGGCCCACACCCTTTATGTAGATGAAGTCAGGTTTATTAGCAGATGCCATCTGTCAGAATTCCCATTGATCCTCATTATTGAGTAAAGAGATTTATTGCTCTCAGGAAATGGTGGCAAGGATTACTGTTGACCTCTCCACAAACTGGGCTCTCAGATATTGATACGGCCAGAAGGATGCACCCATCTGGGTCTACAGATGCATGAGATTGTAGCAAGAACAGGTCCCCATGGGTGTGATTCATCCTTGAGTCCAGCCCTTCCTGTGCAGAAGCAGGATCTGAACGTCTCTGAGAAGGAAAGAGACATGAACTCCCAGGGTGTACAAGTCAGTCAGGTGCAAGACCAGAGAGAAGGGGCTTCAGAAATGGAGTTCTGTGCTTACACTGAAATGTGCATACTTTGGGGAGGACTGAGGCACAGCACAGTGGAACAGAAGAGGAGTTGAAATAGACCACACAGAGTACCTTTGTGGCCCCCATGTCACTTTGAAATTTCTCTGATCTAACAGCTCCATCTATGGGCATGTTTTCTACATATATTCTGGGCCTCCATATGTGCCATTCACATGTTTGATTGGTATGGATTTAGATAGCCCTCCCTGGGATGGCACAGCCCCCTCAGGGTGAGTGGCAGCAGATGGAGAGGCCACCCTGACTCACAGCACAGAGCATAAACTAACACACGCAAGACAGAATTTTACAAGGTTAGCTGGGAAAGACACAAAACTCAGAAATTGACAAATGAATTTTAAATCTACATAAAAATAACTGCACATCAAAAGAAATTATATAGAGAATGACAAACTCTAAAATTATTTCGAATACATATGACAGAGTCAATTTCAAACTATGTAAAGAGATGCTAGCAATCAAAAAATGAAAAGGCCAAGAAAGTAGAAAAAAAGATACTTCAGGGAAAATAAATACAAGTGCTTCTTAGGTATTAAATCATTTTGACCCTAATTTTTATGAAAAATGTAAACCAAGACTCCACCAGGACATCAAATTTTACTTTGCACGTCGGAAATGATTTTGAAAGCTCTATAATGCAGGTATCAGCTGCTTTCAGCCACAAAGACCAGGAAACCAAACGAACAGTGGATTCCAAAGTAAGATCGTGTTTCTCCTAAGTCGTGACACAGTCAGATGTGGGCAAACAGGAGTGGGTGCAATATCACAACCGTGGCCTCAGGAACCAAGGAGTCTTGTATCTTCCTGCTCCTCCATCCATATGAAGGAATTATCTTTGTGGTAAAAGACAGCTGTTGGTGCAAGTCCAAGCGCTTCCATGATCCAAAAAGAAATAAGGAAGAACACATAAAAGAATCACAAAAAATATAACCCAAACACAGAAATTCCCTTCATTATTTTAAAGAGTATCCCTCTTAGGGATTACCTCTTATTGGTCAGACAGAGCTCAGTGGTCACTGAGCTGCAAGAGAGTCTAAGACATCAAGTATTCCTAGAGGAACATGTGGGCAGGAAGGAAGGGCAATGACAATTGGTAAGCATTACGTGGTACAAAAGTAATTGGGGCTTTGGACCATGAATTTTAAATCATTATAACTGGCTCAGACACAGCATTGTGAATCCAAATAGGAACAATTACGATCAACACATTTTTGCCAACGAAAAATAAGTTGGTTTATTTCTGTAGTGTAAAGATCTGTGCTTCAGGATTCAGTGAACTCTTGGAAAGCATTTTGTGCATCCTGCTGGCTGTGAAAGCACTTTCCTTGCAGAGAGTTGTCCAGATGCTTGAAGAGGTGGTGGTCGGTTGGCGAAAGGTCAGGTGAATATGGCAGATGAGGCAAAACGTCACAGCCCAATTCGTTCAGCTTTTGAAGCACTGGTTGAGTGGTGTGCCACTGGGTATTAGGTAAAAAAGAATTGGGCCCTTTCTGTTGACCAATGTCGGCTACAGCTGTTGTAGTTTTTGGTGCATATCATGAATTTGCTGAGCATACTTTGAAGATGCAATGGTTTCTCGGGGATTCAGAAAGCTGAATCAGTAGTAGGTCAGACTGGCCACAGGGCACCACACAGCGACCATGACCTGCTTTTGGTGCAAGTTTGGATTTGGGAAGTGCTTTGGAGCTTATTCTCCGTCCAACCACTGAGCTGATCTCCGCTGGCTGTCGTATAAGATCCACTTTTTGTTACATGTCATAACCCGATTGAGAAATGATTTGTTGTTTCATAGAATAAGTGAAGGCAACACTTCCAAAAGACGATTTTTTAAATTTTCTGTCAACTCATGAGGCTCCCACTTGCTGAGCTTTTTCACCTTTCCAGTTTGCTTCAAATGCTGAACAACTGCAGAACGGTTGACGTTGAGTTCTTTGGCAATTTCTCGTGTAGTTGTAAGAGGGTCAGCTTGAATGAATGCTCTCGCTGGTCGTGGTCAACTTCCAATGGGCGGCCACTGTGCTCCTCATCCTCAAGGTCATCCTTGCAAACTTCCCGAAGCACCACGGCCCTGTGTGCTGCTCAGCGCAGCGGTGCAGTGGGTCAAAATGTGTTGTCCTGGGCCGAACGCGTTGTTCATGTTGTGAGTTATCTCTGCTGCTTTATGACCCATTTTGAACTAAAATAAAATAATTGCTCGAATTTGCATTTTGTCTAAGATCATTTCCACAGTAAAATAAATATAAAATAGCGCTGGGCACGGTGGCTCAAGCCTGTAATCCCAGCACTTTGGGAGGCCGAGGTGGGTGGATCACGAGGTCAAGAGATCAAGACCATCCTGGTCAACATGGTGAAACCTTGTCTCTACTAAAAATACAAAAAATCAGCTGGGCATGCCTGTAACCCCAGCCACTCAGGAGGCTGAGGCAGGAGAATTGCCTCAACCCAGGAGGCAGAGGTTGCAGTGAGCCGAGATGGCGCCGTTGCACTCGAGCCTGGGTTAACAAGAGCGAAAACTCCATCTCAATAAATAAATAAATAAATAAAAAATAGACAGCAACTAGTAAGTTACCAGCAAAAAAGCGTAAAGTGACACATGTGCATTAAAATGGTCTAAAATGTAACCACCTTTATTTAAGAATGTATTCCATTATCAACCAGCAAATTTCAACGATACAAATACTGCAATTACTTTTGCACCAACCAGGGCTTTCTAAAAGAAATTCCACTGGGCAACAGTCGGGGTGACTTTTGTTTTCAGTAAATAGAACAAACTTTAGTGAGGACAACATAGCAACAATTTCAAAATACTTAAGACACAATCTTTAACCCGGCAATTCTCTTTCTAAAAACATATTACAAAGATATTGTCATTTACGGGCAAACTGATGACTATAAAATTATATTCATTGCTGTCTAAACTTGTCACGCCAAAGCTTAGAAATACACAGATTATAACAACTTGACAACATTTACACAATATAAAAATAGTAAAGTGATGGCTTGTGCGAAAGCTGGAATAGTATAGGGCATAATTGTAATGATGTTCTTTGAGTTTTGATACACAACGTGTGCAAGACATAGCATTAGAAGGAAAAAGCAAGTGAGGAAGAATGTGTAAAATTGGGAAGTGGTGGTTTCCAGGAGCAGAACTGCAGGGCTGAGGGAACAGATGGGAGCCTGTTACCCTTTCCACCTGTTGTTCCAGCTGCATGATTCAAGATATAATTTGGGAGGCCGACACAGGTGGATCACCTGAGGTCAGGAGTTCCAGACCAGCCTGGTCAACATGGTGAAACCCCATCTCTGAAAAGAAACCAAAATTAGCCGAGCATGGTGGGGCATGCCTGTAATCCCAGCTACTGGGGTCGGCGCTGAGGCAGGAGAATTGTTTGAACCCGGAAGCTGAGGTTTTAGTGAGCCGAGATCACTCTTGCACTCCAGCCTGGGAGAAAGAGCGAGACTCCATCTCAACAAAAAAAAAAAAAAAAAGAAAAAGAGATTTTATAATTAAAACAATATCAAAGATTCTAAAAGAGGGCGACAGACATGTCAAACGTTTTGATATTTCTTAAAGTACACATAGATATGTTAATGGTACAAATTTTACAAATGACATTCATTTCTTAACATTAACCCACCATTTCACTTTAGTTTTACTTATTCTTGACCTAGTGTCTTAATGAGCTCATTTGGCCTTAGCCTGAAAAAGTCATTTTGTTCTTTTCACACTGGCCCCAGGAGGAGGCTACACACCCTATAACCTCTCCCTGAGGGTGGAAATGCCCCTGAATTCTGCACTGGTTTAACTTTCCACAATATCGGGTTCTGGTCTGGGGCTCCAGAGAGTGGCAGGGCCCATCTTCAGAAAATAAGAGGCATTTGTTCCCCAACTTATAAATGAAATTTTGTTTTCTTTATATTTTTCAATATCAAAAAGAAAATATTCAAGTAGATGGCCAACAGAAAAGTAAATCAGGGTCCTCAGCCTCCCTATCAGCCTGGACCCAGTCCAGACACTCTAAACATAAAGTCTCACGGCCACAAGGAAAGCTGGGAAAACAGCAGAACACAAAGAAGACCTGGAGGGCAAGGGCAGCCCTGCCCCCACCCATCACATGCACACCTCCTCTCACTGCAGCATCTGTCTCAGCCCTTCTCCCAGCAGACCTATAAATCCAGGCTGACTCCTCACTCCCCACACAGTCGATCCTGCTCTTCCTTCTGCAGGTGACTCCAGCCACAATGAGGACCCTCGCCATCCTTGCTGCCATTCTCCTGGTGGCCCTTCAGGCCCAGGCTCAGCCATCCCCGGCAAGAGCTGACAAGATTGCAGCCCAGGAACAGCCTGTGGCAGAGGACTGTGACTTTGCCCTCTCCTTCACATGGGATGCAAGCTCAGGTTTTAGAGCTTCAGGTGAGATATTCCAGCATTGCGGAGCTAGGAGTCTAGAGAGAAAAACCCAGGCACCTCTAGAATCAGACTCGATAGCTCGCTCTTTCTAGAGAGGAAAAACCAGGCACCTCTAGAATCAGACCCAACAGCTGGCTCTTTCGAGAGAAAAATAAACAGCTAACTCTAGAATCAGATTCAACAGCTGGCTCCCTCTAGAGAGGAAAAACTAGGCACCTCTAGAATCAGACCCAACAGCTGGCTCGTTCTAGAGAGGAAAAACCAGGCACCTCTAGAATCAGACCCAACAGCTGGCTCGTTCTAGAGAGGAAAAACGAGGCACCTCTAGGATCAGACACAACAGCTGGGTGTTTCTCTTCTGTGAACACCTCCCCAGGCCTCAATTTCCTCATGTGCAGAGTACAAGGAAGGAACCAGTTGATATTCCACGAATGACTTTTCTCCAAAGATGTTGGATTTTCTGACAATTCTGAGACTCACACTTATTTTATGCTCTGCAGAAGCATCCTGGGCCATCTCCCCTGCATCATTGGTGAGAGGCCACTTTTGAAGAAATACAGTTCACTTTGTCTATTAGAGGAGTTTTAGAAACTGGGGACAGGTCTAAGAGTGTGATCAGATACCTGGGTGATGGGGAAGGAGCATGAAAACGTGAGTGAATGAGAACAGGTCTCTAATCCTACCTGTGAGCAGCACTGCAGTGTACATTGATTCCTGTTGACGGGCTGATTTTGCTGCTGCTGTGATCTGGCCACCATGTTGAACGCGATCAGCCCAGGAGGTAACTGCACGGGGATTCTCCTTACCACCCCGTCTGACCACAGTCCTAATGCCTGATGCTCTATGTGTCCCCAGGAGGTAACTGCACAGGGCTTCTCCTTACCACCCTGTCTGACCACAGTCCTAATGCCTGATGCTCTATGTGTCCCCAGGCAAGGACCCGCTTGCGATGCTCTTACAGAATAGGAGTCTGTCTCCTTGAAGAAAGCGAGTATGGAACTTGCGCCTCTGATAGGATCCAATACAAGTTCTGCTGCCTCTGAGCCTGCAGAACAGAAGAAACAAGTTCATAACTTGCTTTCCGACCAGGAAGATAACTTTCATTATGCCTGTACTTGGTCCCCGGCTTCCTTTCTTCACCTCTCACAAAGTCCTTGTAGCAAGTTTTCTGTGTTTGCACCTCTGTAATGTTCGATACGTGTCTTAGTCAGGATGGTCAGATGCAGGTACCAGAACCTAAATTCTGCATGTTAAACAAAAGACACTTCCAATCCTAGGAAGATCGCAGATGAACAGCAGCCTCAGACACACAGTGTTAGGAAAGCTCAAATGACGCTGCCCACCTACTGCTCTGCCTTTCCACTCCGCCTCATTGGGACTAGATTCAAGCAAAGACCATGCTTAAGTGTTCCCGACACCATCATTGTCAGTTTCAAGCTCACATGGCCATAACATTGCTTCTCCTCAGGAAAAGCCAGCACGTTCTTTCCAGAAGTGTTTGAGTTGTCCTGAGCAGTTCTGGATCGCATATCTGCTTTTTAGACCTGACAAAGTATCAGCTCCATGGGGAATAAAAATGCAATTAAAGTGGAAGTGGCTTTCACAAAGATGTGATGAGTAGAACAGAAAGCACAGGGCCACCTCGCCAGAATGTCCTCATTAAGAGTATTTTCCCGCCATATCTACTAATATCTAGCTGTCAAACACACGGAGTTGTCTGCACACGTAGAAAGCGCGTGCACACAATTGCTCCATGGCTCTGGGTGGCAGGAACTCTCTTAAAGCTACACAGAATCTGGTTCTTCCTGGAAAATACTGCTTCTAAGGCATCAGGAAAAGTGAAGGGAGGAACAAGAGATCTCCAAGTCACCCAAGTCCCTGCTGGTGCTGCAGGGCACTGAGGTTCTAATTCCCAAAACATCCTGCACATCAGTGGGTCAGCAGAAAACCAGGTCTCTGGAAAGGGAATGAACCAGGAGTGTTTTGGGGGATGCTCAGAGCATTTGCTGGGAAGGCCACAGCGCCCCCTGCTGTCCTCCCTCCAACTGCAGCCTCCCCACCAGGCACAGCACACGTGAGGTCTGCAGCTTCCTGAGCCTGTCTTCCTCCTCCCCTCCAAGAGGATAGGGTCACTGCCTAACCCCGAGGTCCCTGAGGGCCAGGCTGATGTCCCTGGGGTGTGATGTGACCCTTCCTTCTGTCTGTCCTCCCCTTCCCTGATTCCCACAGTCTCCTTGAACCCTTGTCCAATGTGTCCTGCAAATGTCCTCTCAGGACATGACCCCCAGCTGGAAGAGTCCAGTGTGAGCCCATCGTACTTACTCTGGATCTGGTAGTTGCTTCTGGGGACTTGGATGTACGTGTTTGGGGAAAAGGCTGTATTCCAGACACAGCTACTCTCAGCAGGTGCTCACGGTTAAAGTGCCCCAGGGAGTTTGAGTGACACAGAAAGATTACAGGCTTTAAAGAAAGGACGGTGTCTCAAGGGGCTAATCACCATTTCTGACTCAATCATCTCATGACCCTGACATTGCTGCGACCACCAGCATCAACAGCAAATGCCCAGAGCCCAGGAGAAGGATGCAGGTGTTTTCCGCATCCACCCCATGCAGATTCTGAGATGGTCTTGGTCCTGGACTGAGGCTCTGCCTGTCTGAAGAGGCAGCTCAGGGGTCCAGGCAACCCTTTGGGACACCACACAGCTGGAGAGCCCAATACAGGTCCCAGGAGGACACGGTAGGCCTGAGAAATGACACAGAGAAATGTTCTGAGCTCTTCCTCTTGTTTAGACGGTGATGGAAACATATTGGGATTCATGGGATGAAGGCCAGGAGCCTTCAGTGGTTTCTAAGAGCTGCCACTGATTCAAAGTCATGCAGTCATACGTTCCTTCCCATATTGTTCCAAACTGTGGTGTGGGCCGGGCTGACTCCATCTGGGGGCATCTGCACCACCCATGGAAGGGCACCCAACTCACTGCCCAGACCTGGGACTTTCAGCTAAAATTCCACCTTGTCATTGAGGTCTTTCTCCATTTCTCAATTTTAAATTGCAACAAGTTCCCCCTAGTGACCTCCAGCTAACTGTAGAATTGTAACCATGTCACCTTCTGTACATTTCACTGACTCTCTGTAATGTTTAACTTTCTACAATAGAAGGGGAGAGGCATGTTTCACTCATGGTTATATCACAGTGCATAGATAACTGCCTAACACGAAGCAGGGGATCAATAAATTCATTATGAATAAGTGAATTATAATCATTATCAAGTAATTATATAAAATTGTATTATCACTAAACTGTATAGGAAAAAACAAACCTACTGAGGTAAGGCAGTCTATGTGTCTAGTGCCTGTAATAGCATACCTTTAAGAAACAAAATAAAAACACTGAATTCTAAAATGTAGAAAAATATCCTGGATGAAATGTGGCTTCATGAAGCATTTGGACTGTAGGAGACAGACAGAGATCAGCCAGGCGCGGTGGCTCACGCCTGTAATCCCAGCACTTTGGGAGGCCGAGGCGGGTGGATCACGAGGTCAAGAGATTGAGACCATCCTGGTCAACATGGTGAAACCCCTTCTCTACTAAAAATACAAAAAATTAGCTGCGCATAGTGGCGCATGCCTGTAATTCGAGATAGGTGAAAGGCTGAGGCAGAAGAATTGCCCCAACCTAGGAGGCGGAGTTTGCTGTGAGCCGAGATCGCGCCATTGCACTCCAGCCTGGGTAACAAGAGCCAAACTCTGTCTCAAAAAAAAAAAAGACAGAGATCATTTTATCTTGGAGTGGCAATGAAGGATTTCATGGTGACACATGAAGACACTGAAAATGTAGACAGGTTAGAAGAAAAGGTAGACCAGCACGTTCAGTGGAGAGAACAGCGTCCTGGCCCTCAAGCCAAATTGGCGCCCCCCAAACTTCAACCCCTTGAGGCTGTGGCCACATTAGAGGGTACCCTAGGCCACTGGTGCCTCTCAGCAGATCTCCAGCTCGACTGCAGATGCCGCACCGCTGCTTGACACAGGCTGTGGCCGGCACTCCCTTGCTCCTGGGCCATCACCTCTCAGCACACTGACTTCAGGGGGCCCCTCCCACCACAGCCAGCACCTTCTGCTGTGCAGAAGCAGACACACATCCACCGCACTTCCAGGGACTCTTTTGACCCAAGACCCTTGGTGTGGCAGGTGCTCTCTTGCTGTGACAGTTCCCTCTTGAAAACCACCCAACATCATCGACTAAGACCTAGGCTCCCAATTCAGGGCAGCAGTGACATAGAAATGGGCCTCACAGCATGACAGTTTAGGGAACTCTCACTTGGCCCATCGCCCCAAGCCACCAGCTTCCTCAAGCAGGACAGCGGCCTCCTAAAGTCAATCCGATGGAAGCTGTGGCATGGGCTATGGAACCCCAAGAGGACGAAGCTCCTTCAGAGAGTCCTAACTGTCTTAACTCTCTACCTCATGGCCACCAGCGCCTCAGCACAGTTAGGCCAGACCCATCATGGTGAAGACCTTGGTAATCACAGAAGTGTCAGGTTCTTTTTCCCTTAGAGATAACATCATTCACATTTTCTCCAGGAATGAGAATGCCTCTTATTGTCATAAGAGGTCCATCGTCTCAATATCAACCATTTAGTGGATGATGCATTGTGGATGGATAGCATGCTGTGATCCCCTGAGGACTGAAGGCCCAGGCCCAAATGCACCCAGCAGGCCCAAAATGCTTCTTCTGCACCACACCTCCCATCTTGATTAGCAGCTTCCAGCAGAAGCTCCAGCTCTTACTACTTGGAAAGGTAGCTAATGTCTCCCACTCACCCCTCCCTGGAGGTGTAGGGATTACTGCTCCAAGACCCAGGCACAGACTGAGTCACTAAACAAAGAGAAGCCTTCACACTAGTGAACATAGACTACATTAGCTGACAACCACATGGAAGCATCATTCCCAAACATAGCCTGTGTTAATGGTGGAGAAAGACTCTGAAGAAATGTGGGTGAAAGCTTACCCATGATCGATGTCAATATGGAAGCATCTGGAAGGAAGCCCTGAGTGATAAGATGTCAGTGCTCTACCAGAGAAGATGTCTGGTATCTTATGTTCCCGTGGTTGTGGGGCTGCTGTCACACTCAGGATTCGAAGCCCAAGAGCTGCTAGAGCAAAACTGCCCTGGTCAGAACTTGTACCCCAGCTGGAAAGCCGGGGACTGCTGGAATCCTGTGAAGGTCTGTGCTCCACGTGCCACCAGACCTCAGTCCACACCTGAGAACTCAATCCTTAGGCATCGAATGGGTCTAGTGGCATTGAGCTGAAACACCAGCAGCCCTCACTGTCACAAATAACACTAAAGACTAGCAGGTGAGCCGAGCACAGTGGCTCACCCTGTAATCCCAGCACTTTGGGAGGCCAAGGCAGGTGGATCACCTGAGATCCAGAGTTGATACCAGCCTGACCAACATGGAGAAATCCTGTCTCTACTAAAAATACACAATTAGCTGGGTGCGGTGGTGCATGCCTGTAATTCTTGCTACTGGGGAAGCCGAGTCAGGAGAATTGCTTGAACCTGGGAGACAGAGGTTGCAGTGAGTCGAGATTGAGCCACTGAACTCCACCCTGGTCAGCAGGAGTAACACTCTGTCTCAAAAACCAAAAAAAAAAAAAAAAAGAAGGAGACGACCATAGATGGCCCTCCCCAGGAAAGCCCAGGTGTGAATTCAAACTGGCTAACAACACTGCAGCCCAAACCCAGACTGCAGCTGCACGTTGGAGCCTCAGGTGCAGAGATGGTTTGCAGAAGGATCACGGGCTCCAGGATGTGCATGTGCTCTGGTGTATAAGAGTTGTCGATGGAAACATCCCACACCACTAAGGAAAACACAGCCCAAGCTTTTGCTGAATGCTTCCCTGAAGCCTGAAGACCCACAGGGCTAACAGCCTGTGCCACAGCAGCAGTAAAGCGAATGCCCAGACCCCCACTTCCCTTCATGGGTGGACACCTGGGAAGGCCACCTCCATGGGAATAGGCATTTCTTTCACACAACAGTGCCCCTGCCCGAGGAGTCGTCTAGGGAGTCAATGGCCTTGCTGGAATTGGAGACACCAACGAACCTTGCCTTGTCTGTGGGGTCACGAACAAACCAGCCTCTCCTTATTGCTACGGGATACTCTGTACTCCTGACTGCTACGTTCCACACCTCAGCACGTGGCACGGGTTTTCGGCACATACTCCGACCCTTGCCATACTCCTTCCTTAGCTCAGGCTTTGCTGAGTGCTCTGCAGATGACCCAATGCAATGGTATTTTGCTGAGATCACCATCTGCCTTCAGTGTGACCCCATGAGCTCTATCTCCAATAGCAAGGAAACCAAAGGGCCGAGGTTAGATCGTGAGGCTGCCCTACAAATTAGGCAAAACATATGGACTTCTGAGACTTCTGTGTAACAGCACCACACTCAAATGTAACCGGCTCTCCTAGTAATAGCTCTCTCATGTGTTACTGGGAAAATGTGTATGGATTGGAGTGTTCTGTGTGCAGGAGGCTGGTCCAGGTTTGACCTCTGCAGGTCACTGGATGTTCCCACAACCTTGGAACCTTCCCCAGGTGCACACCACCCCTTCTCATTTTCCATGTATTCCCACATCCACTGGGTCCTTACATGGCACCTACTAATGCCCTAGATCCTAAAACCATTTCCTGGTCCCAGTGCCCCAGACATTTGTAATTGGTTCCTCTGCTGGGAGGAGACCAGTGCCCACTTCCTCACATGGTGAAACTCCCAGGCCAGCTGCAGGTCAGGAACTCACTGCTGCCTCAGAGTGACAGCCGACCCCACTGCTCTGGAACAGCGACCACCCCTAAGGAGACCTGAGACGCCTCAGCCCACGTGAAGATGACGGAAAACACTTTAACTCTTACTCATAGACAACTGTTTAGTCTTGAAGCATCTCACTGCCAGGCAAGGAGGTCACTGTCCCCCCTAGGAAACCATGTGCTCCGTGCACTTGCTCAACTCAGGAGGGTCCAACAAACCTGACCTGCTCTTCAGCCTCACCCAGCTGTTCACCACATCTCGGCTTGGCTGAATGGATCTGGTGTTTTTATGGTTAGACCCCAGGGCCTGCAGACGCTGATTGAGAGCAAAATCCCAAATCCTCCTCAGTGAGTAGGCTGGCGCTCTTTCCCTAGTCTCCTTACAGAGTGTGCACTATAATAGGCAAGCAGGCCTTTCCTGGTGGCTTTAAACATTCCCTGGGTCCACGTAGTTCAGCCTCAGCTGCCAGCACAGGTATCACAGGGTCAGTGTCTTAGGAGTCATGGAGAATCCACAGTCGGCTGCTGCCTGGTCCTGGACAGGACTGACCAAGGTAGATGAGGGGTCAGTCCCTCTGTGGACTCCTGTTTGGAGCCCAGCTTCCCACTGAATTTCTCAACTGCCCTCGCCACCAGAGTTATTTAATAATGCCCTTAACAGAAAGTAACCCCGGATATTAGGACACCTGATCCCAAATGAACCTTAAATAGGAAGTCCTCTCCTGTTTGTGCACGGCTGCTCTTGCTACAGGAGGCCCGGGACTACGGACTGCCGTCTGCCCTCTCTGGTCACTCTGCCTAGCCTGAGGATCTGTAAGTAACACAAAACTGAAACTTTCACATTGAGGTTTCAACGCTGAAGCTGTGTCCCCAATCTGAACTGTGACTCTCAGGCCACCCCAGAGGGACCCAGCAGGTGAATGCCCTGCTGAGCACTTCCATCTGAACCTTTGGTGGCTGCTGCGGGCAGTGGCTGCCAGCTAAGTTAATAGAGAAACTCAAGGAATTTCCTTCTAAGTACACCTGTCCTACTTGACGTGTCCAATAGAGGCAATAATCGCTCCTTAGAACATGCTTCTCTTGTGAGAGAAGCCTCGGCAGGTCCTTGGCCTGTTTTTCAATCAGGTTATTTGTTTTTTGCTGTTGGGTTGTTTGACTTCCTTATGTATTTGGATATCTACCCCTTCCACCACTGACGGTTTGCAAATATGTCCTCTCGTCTTCTGCGTTGCCTTTTCATTCAGTGGCTTGTTCTGGCCGTGCAGATGCTTCAGCGTTCAGTGCTGCCCCATTTGTCTCTTCTCCCTTTCACTGCCTGTGCTTTTGGCGTCATAGCCAAGAAATCGTGACCTGCATCAGTCAAAGCTTTATCTTCATATGTTCCTCTCGCAATTTTATGGTTTCAGATCTATGTTTAGGTCGTTACATTTTGAGTTGATTTGTGTATATAGTATATGATAAAGGAACACATGTATAGGAACATCAAATTATAAGGTGGTATACAGGAGATATGTATCATGTTTAATTCTTATTCATATCTCGATAGAGCTGGAAAGAAGGTTTTGGCTGTAGATGAATTTTTACCTCTCTATCACTGGGCTTGTTTCACCTACAGCCTGACAGGGTCCTGGTCCTTTCACACTGGCCCCTACAGGAGGCTACTCGCCCCATAACTCCCTGAGGGTGGTAATGCCTTTGACACCTGCAACAAGCGGCTCTTCACTTGATAGGAATTGATGCCTGTGCCAGAGTCTAGACCTACAGGGGTAGTGGGGCATCTGCAGAAAATGAGACATTTGTTCCCTGAACTTATTCAACAAAAGCACTGCTGTTATCCTTTGGTTGAATATTAAAAAGTAAATATTTAATGAAGTGAGACACAGGAAAGAGATGCCCGGATCCTCATTATCACCATCTTCTCCAATCCAGCACAGACACTGCACATAGAGATTCACACTAGCCTGAAATCTGGGAGAGCAAAGGAGGAAAAGAGGGACGTGGAGACCAGTGGGATCCCACACAATCTCCAACAAAACATACACCTCCGCTCACTCAGAAGTTTCTAGGCTTCTTGTCTCTGAGCCTTGTCCCTGCAGAGCAATAAGTCCAGGCTAACTCCTCACTCCCCACACATCCACTCCTGCTCTCCCTCCTCCAGGTCACCCCAGCCATGAGGACCCTCGCCCTCCTCGCTGCCACTGTTCTCCTGGTGGTCCTGCAGGCCCAGGCGGAGCCACTCCAGGCAAGAGCTGATGAGGTTGCAGCCCAGGAGCAGCCTGGGGCAGACACTCAGGAAGCATCTGTTTCCCTCATATGGGATCAAGGCGCCTCACGTCAGCTTTCAGGTGAGAAAGGCCAGCATGCAGAGCTGCTGAGTCTAGAGGGAGAAACAGGAATCGGGCTCTGGAATGAAGTCTCAGTGGTGGATGTCACTGAAGTGGCTTTACTTAGCAGCTCTGGGCCTTGATTTTCTCATCTATAAATCGAAGAGAGAGCCAAATAAGCCTAACAGACTTGAGGTTGCTCAGCCTGTCGAGTAGTCATTCTTTAATTACTTTGCTTAAATAATGGTTTCACCTAAGAAAAAACAAAAGTAAAAAGTAAAGACTTGATTCCAGGATATGTCTGTGAAATTCAGTAGCTTTAAGATATGAAGAGACAGTCTGACTAGTTCTTTCTGGATCTAAGCATGTAGACCCAATTACAAGGATAATATTTTGCTGTATCTGTAGAATAGTCTTGAAAAAGCAGAGCCAGGCCACAGAGTGTGTTCAGCTCTCTGTTTGTAATGGGGCAGAAGCAGTGAAATGAGAGCAAAAGAGAATGAGTGAATGGAATCCTGTGTGACCAGCACTCTTCTGTGTGACCAGCACTGTTCTGTGTAGTTTTCCTGTTGACTGAGGTTGCACGTGCTACTGGCCCTAATGCAGCCAACATACCCCATCAGCCAGCACCTGACTTCCCAAGATTTCCTTTACCACCCACTGCTGACCTTGGTGATCAATTTCTCATTCTCTCTGCGCGTCCAGGCTCAGGAAGACGCTCACGCTGCGCTTGCAGACTAGGACGCTGCCGTTCCGGAGAACGTCTAGTTTCGTTCTGCTTCATTTTTGGTAGAGTATGCTGCCGCTGGACTTCCAGATAAAAATAAGCTTCCCATTTATTTTGAGAGTTAAAGACATCCTCGTTACTCCTGTGCCGTGTACTCAGTTTTGTTTCCTCATCCCAAATAAATGCCTTCTAACAAGCTCTCTGTGTTTACGCCTCTTTCATGTGTCATGTGTGTCTATGTCAACATTCTTGGGATACACGTATCAGAAATCTAAATCAAATTTTCGAACAAAATAACATTCCCAATTCTAGGAATTTCAAACAGGAATTTGGGCTTCAGACCAAAATTGAAACGAAGGTCCAAATGACAACACTGATCTCCCATCCACTGCTCTGCCTTTTCACTCTGCCTCACTTTCTCTGCATCCACTGTCAAAGAACTGGCATGTGATGGGCAAATAATCAGTGTCAGCTTAAAGTCCACGCAGTCACAAAATCTTTCCTTCTCAGGAAAAACCACCATCCTCTGTGCTAAAGAATTGAAGATCATTCTTGAAACAATCCCAGCTTATACATCTGCCTTTTAAGACATAGGGTTACATGAGATCCACTGAGGCAGCTTTAAGAGGGAAATGGGTGGTTAGCGAAGGCGGGATGCGTGGAACAGAAAGCGAAGCAGCCCACACTGGGACGTCCTCATTAAACACACGTCCAGCCACGTCTACTAAGACCTGGATCCCACACCATAAAGTCGTCTCCACTCCTAGAAAAGGCACAGGCACAAATGCTCCACTGCACTTTACAATGTGCACTCTCCTGGCTTGCCTTAAAGCCGCTGAGAACCTGATTCTGCTTGGAAAATACAACCTCAAAGGGGCAATGAGCAAAATAAAGAGAAAAAAAAACATTTCATCAGAAACCTTCAGTTCCTGTTGCTGCTGCAGGGTGCTGACGCTCTGATACCCCAAAACCTCCTCCACATCAGTGGGTGAGCAGGAAACCAGGTCTGGGAAAGGGAATGAACCAGTAGTGCCCCCTGAGATGCTCAGGGCATTTGCCGGGAAGGCCACAGCATCCCCTTCTGTCCTGCCTCCACCTGCAGCCTCCCAACCAGGCACAGCACACGTGGGGTCTGCACCTTTCTGACCCTGTCTTCCTCCTCCCCTCCAAGAGACAGGGTCACTGCCTAACCCCGGTGTCTCTGAGGGCCAGGCTGACATCTTGCTGGGGTGAGATTTGACTCTTCCTCCTGTCTGTTCTCATTTTTTCTCCCCTGATTCTCATTGACCCCGAGCACTTGTCCAACATGTTCTGCAAACGGCCTTTCAGGACAGGACCACACAGCCCGGGGAGGAGTCCTGCGTGAGTGCCTCGTATTGTCTCTGGATCTGGCAGTTGCAACTGGTGAATTCAAAACACGAGTTTGACAAAGAAACGATATTCCAGCAATGGCTACTTATACCGGGTGGTCACTGGTAAAATGTCCCAAGGAGTCTGAGTGGGGCAGAGGGATTACAGGCGTCAGAGAAAGAGACAGTGTTTCAAATGGATTATTCACCTTTCTTCATTAAATCATCTTATGGCCCAGATAATTCTGTGACCACCAACACCAACCACAAATGCCCAGACTCCAGGAGGAAGGAGCAGCTGTTCCCCCATCCACCTCCTGCAGATTCTGAGCAGGTCTTGGCCCGGGACTGAGGCTCTGCCTGTCCAAAGAGACAGCTCAGGGATCCCACTGACACATTGCACAGCTGGGGGACCCAATACAGATCTTAGGTTGTATAGAGGGTCTATGTCTGACAGAGAAATGGTCCCAGCTCTACCTCTTCTTTAGACAGGGCAGGACACATATTAATATTGAGAGTGCAATGGCCAGGCAACCTTCCTTGGGTTCCTGTGACTGCCACTGACTTGAAGTCACGTGGTCCTTGCTGTAACTCTGCATATTTCTCCTAACTGTCCACTGGGCCGGGCTCACTCCATCACGGGGCTTCTGCTCCACCTGCTTTGCAACCCAGGCCCTGGGGCCTCTGCCAAAGCTTCCCTTTGCCACTGAAGGCTACGCTGATTTCTCAATTTTTAATTGCAACTAGTTCCACCTGGAAACCTCAATCCCCTCCTTCTCTCATTTTAAACTGTAGAATTTCACACCATCTCACATTCTGTACATTTCACCTGCTTTCTGTAATGTTTGCCTTCCTACTCCAGGAAGTGAGCGGCACGTGTCACTCGTTGTCAGAGCACAGTGCACAGAAGACTCCCTAACAAATGGTAGGAGATCAGCAACTTCATTATGATTCAGTTAAGTAATCCTGTCTAACACCACATCTTATTACAAAATGACATTTTTATAAAACTTCATAGAATAAGCCTGACACCAATGGGGATAAGGCAGCCCATGTGTTTAGTCTATATGACAGCATTCCTATAAAAATCATTTAAAACTAACATAGGAGAATATCACGGGTAAAATATGGCTTTGTGAAGCATTACTACTTTCTAATGAAGAAACTAGGCATTTTGGCCAGTAGTAGCAAGAAAACAATTCATGATATATCTTTAACTGAAATGTACAAGATATTAGCATAATAAGTTAAAAAGAAGAGGCACGCCTGTAATCCTAGCCCTTTGGGGGGCTGAGGCGAATAGATCATGAGGTCAAGAGATCGAGACCATCCTGGTCAACATGGTGGAACCCCGTCTCTACTAAAAATATAAAAAATTAGCTGGGCATAGTGGCATGTGCCTGTAATCCCAGCTACTCAGGAAGCTGAAGCAGGAGAATTGCCTGAACCCAGGAGGCAGAGGTTGCAGTGAGCCGAGATCGCGCCATTGAATTTCAGCCTGGGTAAGAAGAGCGAAACTCCGTCTCAAAAAAGAAAAAAAAAAAAAAAAAGGAAAAAAGGAGAAGTAAAGCAGTAGTCTAGGCAAAGAAAATAGCATTGGGACAAAAAATATGCAGGGTCAACCTCCACTAAATTTAGAGGAATTACTGTTGCAACAGAAAAGAATGGAATCGAACTCAGGCTGAGGTGCTGAGAAACATTCATCAATCCCAGGGAAGCGGACAGATGAGAACGGAGCATCCCGTCCTCCACTGGGAGCACCACCTGTGGCTTCTGCTACTGCAGCCCAGGGTGGGCAATGACAGCTGCAAACCCCAGGGACAGAGAAAGCAGGGAGAGGTGTGAGGGTCTCCAGACAACCAGGGCAACTTGCTCAGCCTCAGATAAGACCCAGAAATAATTATCTAAAAACCATGCTCTGTATGTACACTGAAGACCTACTAGGCATTTTAAATAACCCACTCACGTGATCAAACCATAAAGAATGAATCAGAGGTGGGCCACGTTTTCAAAGTGTGATTATTCCAGGACACAGCATCCCTGTCTCACTGTAGGGCTTCCATAGTGTGGTTCCGAAGCCCTACAAGGCATGGAAGCACAGCAGAAAGCGTGCTTGGCCCTTTCATTTCCACTCACCCGCTCCTGTTCTTAAGCCCTCATCCTCAAGATGTGAAGCTGTGTCTAGAACATCTCCAGGAAGCTTCCCATCCACAATTTCAGTCTAAACCCACTTGCCGTCCCCCACGTTGACGGCCTTCCTGCCAGTGAGCACAGTCTACACAGCGTCCCACTGAACGTCTTCATGTTTCCTCTCCACACTGGAATCTGCTCTCTCACTTCCCTCCTTGCTCCAGTCCTGTCCGCCCTCAAGGAGGGCATGAAGCCTCTACTGCTCCACAGGGTCACTTAACTTTAGTTAGACACTTAACTGGGGACACTTCTTCCACAGTGTCACGTGACGTTAGGCACTGACTGGGGACAAGCTTTTTGGCACCAGGGACAGTGCCAAAGACAATTTTTCCATGGGTGGGGGTAGGAATGGTTTTGGAATGAAACTGTTCCACCTCCTATCATCAGGCATTAGTTAGATTCTCGTACGGAGCACACAACCTAGATCCCTTGCACGCACAGTTCACAGTAGGGTCCACACTCCTATGAGAATCGAATGCCACTGCTGATCGGATAGGAGGCAGAGCTCAGGCAGTAATTCTCACTTGTCCATGACTCACCTCCTGCTGTGTGGCCCAGTTCTTAAAAGGCCACAGATCGACACTGGTCCTGAGCCCAGGGGCTGGGGAACCATGCCAGGAGCAATGAAGAGGTTTGGGAAACGGGGCCTGGGATTCCAACCTAGCTTTGGTGATGCCGAACCTTTATCGTTGGAGGCAACACATTGATCCTATGGACCAAACTACGGTATTCCTTAAAATAAGGACACTAACGTGTTCTTCCCTTTATGATGGATTGAAGGCAGCATTGTGTGACTTCATAGAAGTGTTATCAGCTGGATAACTCCTATAGGCCAGACAGAATTGTCAAAATACATATTTACTGTAGTAATATTGGCTAATACAAATTGAGTACTAAGAAATACTCATCCGTTATAATAACTCATAGTCACATGAATCCTTTTACTCCCTGTTACCATTAAAATCTTTTTGAGAAACATACATTAAAGAGAGAAATGAACATTAGATAGATTATTTACCTTAATCAAAGTCAAAAGTGACTGATCAACAAGGCTGATGCAAATTCCATATACTTCACTCAGGCCCTGGACTCTCTATTTCTCTGAATTCTGCAGTGCTGGCTTCTGTAAGTTTCTTTGCTATTTGTGTTCTGGGCCTAGAACCTGACAGCAGCTGATGCTCCAGGGATATTTGCTGACTGAGAGTCTTATGTGAGCATCACAGGCTCTCCTTGACATACGCCTCTGAAAGCCCCTTCTTTGGGATTTCATGTGAAACACCTGGGATCTCATCTTTTGACCCACACCCTTTATGTAGATGAAGTCAGGTTTATTAGCAGATGCCATCAGTCAGAATTCCCATTGATCCTCATTATTGAGTAAAGAGATTTATTGCTCTCAGGAAATGGTGGCCAGGATTACTGTTGACCTCTCCACAGACTGGGCTCTCACAGATAATGATACGGCCAGAAGGATGCACCCATCTGGGTCTACCGGTGCATGAGATTGTAGCAAGAACAGGTCCCCAAGAGTGTGATTCATCCTTGGGTCCAGCGCTTCCTGTGCAGAAGTAGGATCTGAATGTCTCTGAGAAGGAAAGAGACATGGACTCTTAGCGTGTACAAGTCAGTCAGGTGCAAGACCAGAGAGAAGGGGCTTTAGAAATGGAGTTCTGTGTTTACACTGAAATGTGTGTATTTGGGGAGGACTGAGGCACAGCACAGTGGAACAGAAGAGGAGCTGAAATAGAACACACAGAGTACCTTTGTGGCCCCCACGTCACTTTGAAATTTCTCTGATCTAACAGCTCCATCTATGGGCATGTTTTCTACATATATTCTGGGCATCTCTATGTGCCATTCACATGTTTGATTGGTATGGATCCAGAAAACCCTCTCTGGGATGGCACAGCCCCCTCAGGGTGAGTGGCAGCAGATGGAGAGGCCACCCTGACTCACAGCACAGAGCATAAAGGAACACATGCAAGACGGAATTTTAAAAGGGTAGGTGGGAAAGACACAAAACTCAGAAATTGACAAATAAATTTTAAATCTACATAAAAATAACTGCACATCAAAAGAAACCCTATAGAGAATGACAAACTCTAAAATTATTTCGAATACATATGACAGAGTCAATTTCAAACTATGTAAAGAGATGCTAGCAATCAAAAAATGAAAAGGCCAAGAAAGTAGAAAAAAAGATACTTCAGGGAAAATAAATACAAGTGCTTCTTAGGCATTAAATCATTTTGACCCTAATTTTTATGAAAAACGTAAACAAGACTTTACAGGGATATCAAATTTTACTTTGCACGTCGGAAATGATTTTGAAAGCTCTATAATGCAGGTATCAGCTGCTTTCAGCCACAAAGACCAGGAAACCAAACAAACAGTGGATTCCAAAGTAAGATCATGTTTCTCCTAAGTCGTGACACAATCAGATGTGGGCAAACAGGAGTGGGTGCAATATCACAACCGTGGCCTCAGGAACCAAGGAGTCTTGTATCTTCCTGCTCCTCCATCCATATGAAGGAATTATCTTTGTGGTAAAAAGGCAAAAAGACTTGTTGGTGCAAGTCCAAGCGCTTCCATGATCCAAGAAGAAATAAGGAAGAACACATAAAAGAATCACGAAAAATATAACCCAAACACAGAAATTCCCTTCATTATTTTAAAGAGTATCCCTCTTAGGGATTACCTCTTATTGGTCAGAACAGAGCTCACTGGTCATTGAGCTGTAAGAGAGTCTAAGACATCAAGTATTCCTAGAGGAACATGTGGGCAGGAAGGAAGGGCAATGACACTTGGTAAGCATTACGTGGTACAAAAGTAATCGGGGCTTTGGACCGTGAATTTTAAATCATTATAACTGGCTCAAACACAGCATTGTTAATTTAAATAGGAATCATTACGATCAACACATTTTTGCCAACGAGAAATAAGTTGGTTTATTTCTGTAGTGTAAAGATCTGTGCTTCAGGATTCAGTGAACTCTTGGAAAGCATTTTGTGCATCCTGCTGGCTGTGAAAGCACTTTCCTTGCAGAGAGTTTTCCAGATGCTTGAAGAGGTGGTGGTCGGTTGGCAAAAGGTCAGGTGAATATTGCAGATGAGGCAAAACTTCACAGCCCAATTCGTTCAGCTTTTGAAGCACTGGTTGAGTGGCGTGCCACTGGGCATTAGGTAGATAAGAATTGGGCCCTTTCTGTTGACCGATGCCGGCTACAGCTGTTGTAGTTTTTGGTGCATATCATGGATTTGCTGAGAATACTTTGGAGATGCAATGGTTTCTCGGGGATTCAGAAAGCTGAATCAGTAGTGGGTCAGACTGGCCACAGGGCACCGCACAGCGACCATGACCTGCTTTTGGTGCAAGTTTGGATTTGGGAAGTGCTTTGGAGCTTCTTCTCGGTCCAACCACTGAGCTGATCTCCTCTGGCTGTCGTACAAGATCCACTTTTTGTTACATGTCATAACCCGATCGAGAAATGATTTGTTGTTTCATAGAATAAGTGAAGGCAACACTTCAAAAAGACAATTTTTTAAATTTTCTGTCAACTCATGAGGCTCCCACTTACTGAGCTTTTTCATCTTTCCAGTTTGCTTCAAATGCTGAACAACTGCAGAACAGTTGATGTTGAGTTCTTTGGCAATTTCTAGTGTAGTTGTAAGAGGGTCAGCCTGAATGAATGCTCTCACTGGTCGCGGTCAACTTCCAATGGATGACCACTATGCTCCTCATCCTCAAGGTCATCTTTGCAAACTTCCCGAAGCACCACGGCCCTGTGTGCTGCTCAGCGCAGTGGTGCAGTGGGTCAAAATGTGCTGTCCTGGGCCGAACGTGTTGTTCACGTTGTGAGTTATCTCTGCTGCTTTATGACTCGTTTTGAACTAAAATAAAAAAACTGCTCAAATTTGCATTTTGTCTAAGATCATTTCCACAGTAAAATAAATATAAAATAGCGCTGGGCACAGTGGCTCAAGCCTGTAATCCCAGCACTTTGGTAGGCCGAGGTGGGTGGATCACGAGGTCAAGATTTCAAGACCATCCTGTTCAACATGGTGAAACCCCATCTCTACTAAAAATACAAAAAATCAGCTGGGCATGGTGACGCGTGCCTGTAGTCCCAGCTACTCGGGAGGTTAAGGCAGGAGAATTGCCTGAACCCAGGAGGCAGAGGTTCCGGTGAGCCGAGATCGCGCCATTGCACTCGAGCCTGGGTAACAAGAGCGAAACTCCGTCTCAAAAAATAAGTAAATAAGTAAATAAATAAATAAAAAATAGACAGCAACTAGTAAGTTACTAGCAAAAAAGCATAAAGTGACACATGTCATTAAAATGGTCTAAAATGTAACCACGTTTATTTAAGAATGTATTCCATTATCAAACAGCAAATTTCAATACAAATACTGCAATTACTTTTGCACCAACCAGGGCTTTCTAAAAGAAATTCCGCTGGGCAACAGTCGGGGTGACTTTTGTTTTCAGTAAATAGAACAAACTTTAGTGAGGACAACATAGCAACAAATTCAAAATACTTAAGACACAATCTTTAACCTGGCAATCTAATTTCAAAGATATTGTCATTTACAGGCAAGCTGATGACTATAAAATTATATTCAGTGCCGTTTACACTTGTCACGGCAAAGCTTAGAAATACACAGATTATAACAATTTGACAATATTTTTATAATATAAAAATAGCAAAGTGATGTCATGTGCAAAAGCTGGAATAGTATAGGGCATAATTATAATGATGTTCTTTGAGTTTTGATACACAACGTGTACTAGACACAGCATTAGAAGGAAAAAGCAAGTGAGGAAGAATGTGTAAAATTGGGAAGTGGTGGTTTCCAGGAGCAGAACCGCAGGGCTGAGGGAACAGATGGGAGCCTGTTACCCTTTCAACCTGTTGTTCCGGCTGCATGATTCAAGATATAATTTGGGAGGCCGACACAGGTGGATCACCTGAGGTCAGGAGTTCCAGACCAGCCTGGTCAACACGGCGAAACCCCATCTCTGAAAAGAATACCAAAATTAGCCGAGCATGGTGGGACATGCCTATAACCCCAGCTCCTGGGGTTGGCGCTGAGGCAGGAGAATTGTTTGAACCCGGAAGCAGAGGTTGCAGTGAGCTGAGATCACTCTATTGCACTCCAGCCTGGGAGAAAGAGTGAGACTCCGTCTCAAATAAAAAAGAAAAGAAAAAGAGATTTTATACTTAAAACAATATCAAAGATTCTAGAAGAGGGCTACAGACATGTCAAATGTTTTGATATTTCTTAAAGTACACATAGATATGTTAATGGTACAAATTTTACAAATGACACCCACTTTAGTTTTACTTATTCTTGACCTAGTGTCTTAATGAGCTCATTTGGCCTTAGCCTGAAAAAGTCATTTTGTCCTTTTCACACTGGCCCCAGGAGGAGGCTACACACCCTATAACCTCTCCCTGAGGGTGGAAATGCCCCTGAATTCTGCACTGGTTAACTTTCCACAATATCGGGTTCTGGTCTGGGGCTCCAGAGAGTGGCAGGGCCCATCTTCAGAAAATAAGAGGCAGTTGTTCCCCAACTTAATGAATGAAATTTTGTTTTCTTTATGTTTTTCAATATCAGAATGAAAATATTCAAGTAGATGGCCAACAGAAAAGTAAATCAGGGTCCTCAGCCTCCTTGTCAGCTTGGACCCAGTCCAGACACTCTAAACATAAAGTCTCACGGCCACAAGGAAAGCTGGGAAAACAGCAGAACACAAAGAAGACCTGGAGGGCAAGGGCTGCCCTGCCCCCACCCATCACATGCACACCTCCTCTCACTGCAGCATCTGTCTCAGCCCTTCTCCCAGCAGACCTATAAATCCAGGCTGACTCCTCACTCCCCACACAGTCGATCCTGCTCTTCCTTCTGCAGGTGACTCCAGCCACAATGAGGACCCTCGCCATCCTTGCTGCCATTCTCCTGGTGGCCCTCCAGGCCCAGGCTCAGCCATCCCCGGCAAGAGCTGACAAGATTGCAGCCCAGGAACAGCCTGTGGCAGAGGACTGTGACTTTGCCCTCTCCTTCACACGGAACACAAGCTCAGGTTTTAGAGCTTCAGGGGAGATATTCCAGCATTGCAGAGCTAGCAGTCTAGAGAGGAAAACCCAGGCACCTCTTGAGTGAGACCCAACAGCTGGCTCTTTCTAGACAGAAAAAACCAGGCACCTCTCGAATCAGACTCAACAGCTGGCTCTTTCTAGAGAGGAAAAACCAGGCACTTCTAGAATCAGACCCAACAGCTGGGTCTTTCTCTTTTGTGAACACCTCCCCAGGTCTCAATTTCCTCATGTGCAGAGTACAAGGAAGGAACCAGTTGATATACTACAGATACATTTTCTCCAAAGATGTTTGATTTTCTGACAATTCTGAGACTCACACTTATTTTATGCTCTGCAGAAGCATCCTGGGCCATCTCCCCTGCATCATTGGTGAGAGGCCACTTTTGAAGAAATACAGTTCACTTTGTCTATTAGAGGAGTTTTAGAAACTGGGGACAGGTCTAAGAGTGTGATCAGATACCTGGGTGATGGGGAAGGAGCACGAAAACGTGAGTGAATGAGAACAGGTCTCCAATCCTACCTGTGAGCAGCACTGCGGTGTACTGTGATTCCTGTTGACCGAGCTGATTATGCTGCTGCTGTGATGTGGCCACCATGTTGAATGTAATCAGCCCAGGAGGTAACTGCACGTGGATTCTCCTTACCACCCCGTCTGACCACAGTCCTAATGTCTGATGCTCTATGTGTCCCCAGGAGGTAACTGCACGGGGATTCTCCTTACCACCCCGTCTGACCACAGTCCTAATGCCTGATGCTCTATGTGTCCCCAGGAGGTAACTGCACGGGGATTCTCCTTAGCACCCCGTCTGACCACAGTTCTAATGCCTGATGCTCTATGTATCCCCAGGCAAGGACCCGCTTGAGATGCTCTTGCAGAATAGGAGTCTGTCTCCTTGAAGAAAGCGAGTATGGAACTTGCGCCTCCGATAGGATCCAATACAAATTCTGCTGCCTCTGAGCCTGCAGAACAGAAGAAACATGTTCATAACTTGCTTTCCGACCAGGAAGATAACTTTCATTATGCCTGTACTTGGTCCCCGGCTTCCTTTCTTCACCTCTCACAAAGTCCTTGTAGCAAGTTTTCTGTGTTTGCACCTCTGTAATGTTCGATACGTATCTTAGTCAGGATGGTCGGATACAGGTACCAGAACCTAAATTCTGCATGTTAAGCAAAAGACACTTCCAATCCTAGGAAGATCGCAGATGAACAGCAGCTTCAGACACACAGTGTTAGGAAAGCTCAAATGACGCTGCCCACCTACTGCTCTGCCTTTCCACTCCGCCTCATTGGGACTAGATTCAAGCAAAGACCATGCTTAAGTGTTCCAGAAACAATCACTGTCAGCTTCAAGCTTACATGGCCATAACATTGCTTCTCCTCAGGAACAGCCAGCACGTTCTCTCCAGAAGTGTTTGAGTTTTCCTGAGCAGTTCTGGATCCCACATCTGCTTTTTAGACCTGACAAAGTATCAGCTCCATGGGGAAAAAAAATGCAATTAAAGTGGAAGTGGCTTTCACAAAGATGTGATGAGTAGAACAGAAAGCACAGGGCCACCTCGCCGGGATGTCCTCATTAAGAGTATTTTCCCGCCATATCTACTAATATCTAGCTGTCAAACACACGAAGTTGTCTGCACACGCAGAAAGCGCGTGCACACAATTGCTCCATGGCTCTGGGTGGCAGGAACTCTCTTAAAGCTGCAGAGAATCTGGTTCTGTCTGGAAAATACTGCTTCTAAGACATCAGGAAAAGTGAAGGGAGGAACAAGAGATCTCCAAGTCACCCAAGTCCCTGCTGGTGCTGCAGGGCACTGAGGTTCTAATTCCCAAAACATCCTGCACATCAGTGGGTCAGCAGAAAACCAGGTCTCTGGAAAGGGAATGAACCAGGAGTCTTTTTTGGGATGCTCAGAGCATTTGCCGGGAAGGCCACAGCGCCCCCTTCTGTCCTCCCTCCAACTGCAGCCTCCCCACCAGGCACAGCACACGTGGGGTCTGCACCTTCCTGAGCCTGTCTTCCTCCTCCCCTCCAAGAGGACAGGGTCACTGCCTAACCCCGGTGTCCCTCAGGGCCAGGCTGACCTCGCTGGGGTGTGATGTGACCCTTCCTTCTGTCTGTCCTCCCCTTCCCTGATTCCCACAGTCTCCTTGAACCCTTGTCCAATGTGTCCTGCAAGTGTCATCTCAGGACATGACCCCCAGCTGGAAGAGTCCAGCGTGAGTGCATCGTCCTTACTCTGGATCTGGTAGTTGCTGCTGGGGACTTGGAAGTACGTGTTTGGGGAAAAGGCTGTATTCCAGACACAGCTACTCTCAGCAGGTGCTCACTGTGAAAGTGCCCCAGGGAGTTTGAGTGACACAGAAAGATTACAGGCTTTAAAGAAAGGACGGTGTCTCAAGGGGCTAATCACCATTTCTGACTCAATCATCTCATGACCCAGACACTGCTGCGACCACCAGCATCAACAGCAAATGCTCAGAGCCCCGGAGAAGGATGCAGGTGTTTTCCGCATCCACCCCATGCAGATTCTGAGATGGTCTTGGTCCCAGACTGAGGCTCTGCCTGTCTGAAGAGGCAGCTCAGGGGTCCAGGTACCCCTTGGAGACACCACGCAGTGGGAGAGCCCAATACAGGTCCCAGGAGGACACAGTAGGTCTGAGAAATGACACAGAGAAATGAGCTGAGCTCTTCCTCTTGTTTAGACGGTGATGCAAATATATTGGGATTCATGGGATGAAGGCCAGGAGCCTTCAGTGGTTTCTAAGAGCTGCCACTGATTCAAAGTCATGCAGTCGTATGTTTTTTCCCGTATTGTTCCAAACTGTGGTGTGGGCCAGGCTGACTCCATCTGGGGGCATCTGCACCGCCCACAGAAGGGCACCGAACTCACTGCCCAGACCTAGGACTTTCAGCTAAAATTCCACCTTGTCATTGAGGTCTTTCTCCATTTCTCAATTTTAAATTGCAACAACTGCCCCCTAGTGACCTGCAGCTAACTGTAGAATTGTAACCATGTCACCTTCTGTACATTTCACTGACTCTCTGTAACTTTTATCTTCCTACAATAGGAGGGGAGAGGCATGTTTCACTCATGGTTATATCACAGTGCATAGATAACTGCCTAACACAACGCAGGGGATCAATAAATTCATTACGAATAAGTGAATTATAATCATTATCAAGTAATTATATAAAATTGTATTATTATCAGTAAAGTGTATAGGAAAAAACAAACCTACTGAGGTAAGGCAGTCTATGTGTCTAGTGCCTGCAATAGCATACCTTTAAGAAACAAAATAAAAACACTGAATTCGAAAATGTAGAAAAATATCCTGGATGAAATGTGGCTTCATGAAGCATTTGGACTTTAGGAGAATGACAGAGATCAGCCGGGCGCGGTGGCTCACGCCTGTAATCCCAGCACTTTGGGAGGCCAAGGCAGGTGGATCACGAGGTCAAGAGATCGAGACCATCCTGGTCAACATGGTGAAACCCCGTCTCTACTAAAAATACAAAAAATTAGCTGCGCATGGTGGCGCACGCCTGTAATCCGAGCTACTTGGGAGGCTGAGGCAGGAGAATTGCCTGGTCCCAGGAGGTGGAGTTGGCAGTGAGCCGAGATCGCATAATTCAGTCCACCCTGCGAAACCAGAGTGAAACTCCGTCTTAAAAAAAAAAAAAAAAGGACAGAGATCATTTTATCTTGGAGTGGTAATTAAGGATTTCATGGTGACACATGAAGACACTGAAAATGTGGACAGGTTAGAAGAAAAGGTAGAGCAGCACGTTCAGTGGAGAGAACAGCGTCCTGGCCCTCAACCCAAATTGGCGCCACCCAAACTTCAGCCCCTTGAGGCTGTGGCCACATTAGAGGGTACCCTAGGCCACTGGTGCCTCTCAGCAGATCTGCAGCTCGACTGCAGATGCCGCGCCGCTGCTTGACACAGGCTGTGGCCGGCACTCCCTTGTTCCTGGGCCATCACCTCTCAGCACACTGACTTCAGGGGGCCCCTCCCACCACAGCCAGCATCTTCTGCTGTGCAAAAGCAGACACACATCCACCGCACTTTCAGGGACTCTTCCAACCCAAGACCCTTGGTGTGGCAGGTGCTCTCTTGCTGTGACATTTCCCTCTTGAAAACCACCCAATATCATCGACTAAGACCTAGGCTCCCACTTCAGGGCAGCAGTGACATAGAAATGGGCCTCACAGCATGACGGTTTAGTGAACTCTCACTTGGCCCATCGCCCCCAAGCCACCAGCCACCTAAGCAGCACAGTGGCCTCCTAAAGTCATTCCGATGGAAGCTGTGGCATGGGCTATGGAACCACAAGGGGACCAAGCTCCTTCCGAGAGTCCTAACTGTCTTAACTCCCTACCTCATGGCCACCAGCGCCTCAGCACAGTTAGGCCAGACCCACCATGGTGACGACCTTGGTAATCACAGAAGTGTCAGGTTCTTTTTCCCTTAGAGATCACATCATTCACATTTTCTCCAGGAATGAGAATGCCTCTTATGGTCATAAAAGGTCCATCGTCTCAACATCAACCATTTACTGGACGATGCATTGTGGATGGATAGCATGCTGTGATCCCCTGAGGACTGAAGGCCCAGGCCCAAATGCACCCAGCAGGCCCAAAATGCTTCTTCTGCAACACGCCTCCCATCTTGATGTGCAGCTTCCAGCAGAAGCTCCAGCTCTTACTACTTGGAAAGGTACCTAATGTCTCCCACTCACCCCTCCCTGGAGGTGTAGGGATTACTGCTCCAAGACCCAGGCACAGACTGAGTCACTAAACAAAGAGAAGCCTTCACACTAGTGAACACAGACTACATTAGCAGACAACCACATGGAAGTATCATTCCCAAACAGCCTGTGTCAATGGTGGAGAAAGACTCTGAAGAAATGTTAGTGAAAGCTTACCCAATGATCGATTTCAATATGGAAGCATCTGGAAGTAAGCCCTGAGTGATAAGATGTCGGTGCTCTACCAGAGAAGATGTCTGCTATCTTATGTTCCCATGGCTGTGGGGCCACTGTCAGACTCAGGATTCGAAGCCCAAGAGCTGCTAGAGCAAAACTGCCCTGGTCAGAACTTGTACCCCAGCTGGAAAGCCGGGGACTGCGGGAATCCTGTGAAGGTCTGTCCCCCACATGCCACCAGACATCAGTCCAACTGGCAACTCAATCCTTAGGCATCAAATGGGTCCAGTGGCATCAAGCTGAAACACCAGCAGCCCTCACAATCTCAAATAACATTTCAAAGACCAGCAGGTGGGCGGAGCACAGTGGCTCACCCTGTAATCCCAGCACTTTTGGAGGCCAAGGCAGGTGGACCACCTGAGATCCAGAGTTGATACCAGCCTGACCGACATGGAGAAATCCTGTCTCTACTAAAAATACACAATTAGCTGAATGCGGTGGCACGTAACCATAATCCTTGCTACTAGGGAAGCTGAGTCAGGAGAATTGCTTGAACCTGGGAGACAAAAGTTGCAGTGAGTCGAGATTGTGCCACTGAACTCCACCCTGGTCAGCAGGAGTGACACTCTGTCTCAAAAACCAAAAAAGAAAAAAAAGAAGACGATGACCACCACAGCTGGCCCTCCCAATGAAAGCCCAGGTGTGAATTCAAACTGGCTATCAACACCGCAGCCCAAACCCAGACTGCAGCTGCACATTGGAGCCTCACGTGCAGAGACGGTTTGCAGAAGGATCACGGGCTCTAGGATGTGCATGTGCTCTGGTGTATAAGAGTTGTGGACGAAAACATCCCACATCACTAAGGAAAACACAGCCCATGCTTTGGCTGAATGAGTCCCTAAATCCCGAAGACCCACAGGGCTAACAGCCTGTGCCACAGCAGCAGTAAAGCGAATGCCCAGACCCCCACTTCCCTTCATGGGGGGGCCACCCCCATGGGAATAGGCATTTGTTTCAGACAACAGTGCCCCTGCCCGAGGAGTCGTCAAGGGACGCAATGGACTTGCTGGAATTGGAGACACCAAGGAACCTCGCCTTGACTGTGGGGTCAGGAACAAACCAGCCTCTCCTTATTGCTACGGGATACTCTGTACTCCTGACTGCTATGCTCCCCACCTCAGCACGTGGCGCTGGTTTTCGGCACATACTCCGACCCTTGCCATACTCCTTCCTTAGCTCAGGCTTTGCTGAGTGCTCTGCAGATGACCCAATGCAATGGTATTTAGCTGAGATCACCATCTGCGCTCAGTGTGACCCCATGAGCTCTATCTCCAATGGCAAGGAAACCAAAGGGCCGAGGTCAGATCGTGAGGCTGCCCTACAAGTTAGGCAAAACATATGGACTTCTGAGACTTCTGTGTAACAGCACTGCACCCAAATGTAACCGGCTCTCCCAGTAATAGCTCTCTCATGTGTTACTGGGAAAATGTCTATGGATTGGAATGTGCTGTGCGCAGCAGGCTGGACCAGGTTTGACCTCTGAAGATCACTGAATGTTCCCACAACCTTGTAACCTTCCCCACGAGCACACCACCTTTTCTCATTTTCCATGTATTCCCACATCCACTGGGTCCTTACAGGGCACCTACTAATGCCCTAGAACCTAAAACTATTTCCCGGCCCCCGTGCCCCAAATAGCCGTAATTGGTTCTTCTGCTGGGACGAGACCATTGCCCACTTCCTCAAATGGTGAAACTCCGAGGCCAGCTGCAGGTCAGGAACTCACTGCTGCCTCAGAGTGACAGCCGACCCCACTGCTTTGGAACAGCGACCACCCCTAAGGAGACCTGAGACGCCTCAGCCCACCTTAAGATGACGGAAAACACTTTAACTCTTACTCATAGACAACTGTTTAGTCTTGAAGCATCTCACTGCCAGGCAAGGAGGTAACTGTCCCCCCTAGGAATCCATGTGCTCCGTGCACTCGCTCAACTCAGGAGGGTCCAACAAACCTGAGCTGCTCTTCAGCCTCACCCAGCTGTTCACCACATCTCGGCTTGGCCGAATGGATCTGGTGTTTTTATGGTTAGACCCCAGGGCCTGCAGACGCTGATTGAGAGCAAAATCCCAAATCCTCCTCAGTGAGTAGGCTGGCGCTCTTTCCCTAGTCTCCTTACAGAGTGTGCACTATAATAGGCAAGCTGGCCTTTCCTGGTGGCTTTAAACATTCCCTGGGTCCACGTAGTTCAGCCTCAGCTGTCAGCACAGGCATCACAGGGTCAGTGTCTTCACAGTCATGGAGAATCCACAGTCGGCTGCTACCTGGGCCTGGCCGGGGCTGACCAAGGTAGATGAGGGGTCAGTCCCTCTGTGGACTCCTGTTTGGAGCCCAGCTTCCCAATGAATTTCTCAACTGCCCTCGCCACCGGAGTTATGTAATAATGCACTTAACAGAAACTAACCCCGGATGTTAGGACACCTGATTCCAAATGAACTTAAATAGGAAGTCCTGTCCTGTTTGTGCACGGCTGCTCTTGCTACAGGAGGCCCGGGACTTGTTCTGGCCGTGCAGATGCTTCAGCGTTCAGTGCTGCCCCATTTGTCTCTTCTCCCTTTCACTGCCTGTGCTTTTGGCGTCATAGCCAAGAAGTCGTTACCTGCATCAGTCAAAGCTTTATCTTCATATGTTCCTCTCGCAATTTTATGGTTTCAGATCTATGTTTAGGTCGTTGCATTTTGAGTTGATTTGTGTATATAGTATATGATAGAGGACCACATGTATAGGAACATCAAATTATAAGGTGGTATACAGGAGATATGTATCATGTTTAATTCTTATTCATATCTCGATAGAGCTGGAAAGAAGGTTTTGGCTGTAGACGAACTTTTTACCTCTCTATCACTGGGCTCATTTCACCTACAGCCTGACAGGGTCCTGGTCCTTTCACACTGGCCCCTACAGGAGGCTACTCACCCCGTAACTCCCTGAGGGTGGTAATGCCTTTGACACCTGCAACAAGCGGCTCTTCACTTGATAGGAATTGATGCCTGTGCCAGAGTCTAGACCTGCAGGGGGTAGTGGGGCATCTGCAGAAAATGAGACATTTGTTCCCTGAACTTATTCAACAAAAGCACTGCTGTTATCCTTTGGTTGAATATTAAAAAGTAAATATTTAATGAAGTGAGACACAGGAAAGAGATGCTCGGATCCTCATTATCACCATTTTCTCCAACCCAGCACAGACACTACACATAGAGATTCACGCTAGACTGAAACCTGGGAGAGCAAAGGAGGAAAAGAGGGACGTGGAGACCAGTGGGATCCAAGATAATCTCCAATGAAACACACACCTCCGCTCACTCAGAAGGGTCGAGGCTTCTTGTCTCTGAGCCTTCTCCCTGCAGAGCAATAAGTCCAGGCTAACTCCTCACTCCCCACACATCCACTCCTGCTCTCCCTCCTCCAGGTCACCCCAGCCATGAGGACCCTCGCCTTCCTCGCTGCCGCCGTTCTCCTGGTGGTCCTGCAGGCCCAGGCGGAGCCACTCCAGGCAAGAGCTGACGAGGTTGCAGCCCAGGAGCAGCCTGGAGCAGACACTCAGGAAGCGTCTGTTTCCTTCGTATGGGATGAAGATGCTGCACATCAGCTTTCAGGTGAGAGAAGCCAGAACGCAGAGCTGCCAAGTCTAGAGGGAGAAACAGGAATCGGGCTCTGGAATGGAGTCTCAGTGGTGGATGTCACTGAGGTGGCTTAACTTAGCAGCTCTGGGCCTTGATTTTCTCATCTATAAATGGAATAGAGAGCCAAATAAGCCTAAAAGACTTGAGGTTGCTCAGCCTGTCGAGTAGTCATTCTTTCATTCCTTTGCTTTTTAAATAATGCTTTCACCTTAGAAAAAAACAAAAGTAAAAAATAAAGGCTTGACTCCAGGATACGTCTGTGAAATTCAGTAGCTTTAAGATATGAAGAGACCGTCTGACTAGTTCTTTCTGGATCTAAACATGTGGACTCAATTACAAGGAGAATATTTTGTTCTATCTGTAGAATAGTCTTGAAAAAGCAGAGCCAGGCCACAGAGTGTGTTCAGCTGTGCGTGTAATGGGGCAGAAGCACTGAAATGAGAGCAAAAGAGAATGAGTGAATGGAATCCTGTGTGACCATCACTCTTCTGTGTGACCAGCACTGATCTCTGTAGTTTTCCTGTTGACTAAGGTTGCTCGTGCTACTGGCCCTAATGCAGCCAACATTCCCCATCAGCCAGCATGTGACTTCCCAAGATTCCCTTTACCACCCACTGCTGACCTTGGTGATCAATTTCTCATTCTCTCTGCGCGTCCCCAGGCTCAGGAAGACGCACACGCTGCGCTTGCAGACTCGTAGGCTGCCGTTCCAGAGAACGTGATTTGGGGACCTGCTACACTGGTGGTAGATTATGCTGCCGCCGAGCTTCCAGATAAAAATAAGCTCCCGATTTATTTTGAGAGTTAAAGACATCCTTGTCACTCCTGTACCATGTCCTCAGTTTCCTTTCCTCATCCCAAATAAATGCCTTCTAACAAGCTCTCTGTGTTTACGCCTCTTTCATGTGTCATGTGTGTCTATGTCAACATACTTGGGATACAAGTATCAGAAACATATATCAAATTTTTGAACAAAATAACATTCCCAGTTCTAGGAATTTCAAACAGGAATTTGGGCTTCAGACCCAAATTGAAACGAAGGTCCAAATGACAACACCGATCTCCCATCCACTGCTCTGCCTTTTCACTCTGCCTCACTTTCTCTGGATCCACTGTCAAAGAACTGGCATGTGATGGGCAAATAATCAGTGTCAGCTTAAAGTCCACGCAGTCACAAAATCTTTCCTTCTCAGGAAAAACCACCATCCTCTATGCTAAACAATTGAAGATCATTCTTGAAACAATCCCAGCTTATACATCTGCCTTTTAAGACATAGGGTTACATGAGATCCACTGAGGCAGCTTTAAGAGGGAAATGGGTGGTTAGCGAAGGCGGGATGCGTGGAACAGAAAGCGAAGCAGCCCACACTGGGACGTCCTCCTTAAACACACGTCCAGCCACGTCTACTAAGACCTGGATCCCACACCATAAAGTCGTCTCCACTCCTAGAAAACGCACAGGCACAAATGCTCCACTGCACTTTACAATGTGCACTCTCCTGGCTTGCCTTAAAGCCGCTGAGAACCTGATTCTGCTTGGAAAATACAACCTCAAAGGGGCAACGAGCAAAATAAAGAGACAAGAAAACATTTCATCAGAAACCTTCAGTTCCTGTTGCTGCTGCAGGGTGCTGACGCTCTGATACCCCAAAACCTCCTCCACATCAGTGGGTGAGCAGGAAACCAGGTCTGGGAAAGGGAATGAACCAGTAGTGCCCCCTGAGATGCTCAGGGCATTTTCCGGGAAGGACACAGCATCCCCTTCTGTCCTGCCTCCACCTGAAGCCTCCCAACCAGGCACAGCACATGTGGGGTCTGCACCTTTCTGACCCTGTCTTCCTCCTCCCCTCCAAGAGACAGGGTCACTGCCTAACCCCGGTGTCTCTGAGGGCCAGGCTGACATCTTGCTGGGGTGAGATTTGACTCTTCCTCCTGTCTGTTCTCATTTTTTCTCCCCTGATTCTCATTGACCCCGAGCACTTGTCCAACATGTTCTGCAAACGGCCTTTCAGGACAGGACCACACAGCCCGGGGAGGAGTCCTGCGTGAGTGCCTCGTATTGTCTCTGGATCTGGCAGTTGCAACTGGTGAATTCAAAACACGAGTTTGACAAAGAAACGATATTCCAGCAATGGCTACTTATACCGGGTGGTCACTGGTAAAATGTCCCAAGGAGTCTGAGTGGGGCAGAGGGATTACAGGCGTCAGAGAAAGAGACAGTGTTTCAAATGGATTATTCACCTTTCTTCATTAAATCATCTTATGGCCCAGATAATTCTGTGACCACCAACACCAACCACAAATGCCCAGACCCCAGGAGGAAGGAGCAGCTGTTCCCCTATCCACCTCCTGCAGATTCTGAGCAGGTCTTGGCCTGGGACTGAGGCTCTGCCTGTCCAGAGAGACAGCTCAGGGATCCCACTGACACATTGCACAGCTGGGGGACCCAATACAGATCTTAGGTTTTATAGAGGGTCTATGTCTGACAGAGAAATGGTCCCAGCTCTACCTCTTCTTTAGACAGGGCAGGACACATATTAATATTGAGAGTGCAATGGCCAGGCAACCTTCCTTGGGTTCCTGTGACTGCCACTGACTTGAAGTCACGTGGTCCTTGCTGTAACTCTGCATATTTCTCCTAACTCTCCACTGGGCCGGGCTCACTCCATCACGGGGCTTCTGCTCCACCTGCTTTGCAACCCAGGTCCTGGGGCCTCTGCCAAAGCTTCCCTTTGCCACTGAAGGCTACGCTGATTTCTCAATTTTTAATTGCAACTAGTTCCACCTGGAAACCTCAATCCCCTCCTTCTCTCATTTTAAACTGTAGAATTTCACACCATCTCACATTCTGTACATTTCACCTGCTTTCTGTAACGTTTGCCTTCCTACTCCAGGAAGTGAGCGGCACGTGTCACTCGTTGTCAGAGCACAGTGCACAGAAGACTCCCTAACAAATGGTAGGAGATCAGCAACTTCATTATGATTCAGTTAAGTAATCCTGTCTAACACCACATCTTATTACAAAATGACATTTTTATAAAACTTCATAGACTAAGCGTGACACCAATGGGGATAAGGCAGCCCATGTGTTTAGTCTATATGACAGCATTCCTATAAAAATCATTTAAAACTAACATAGGAGAATATCACGGGTTAAATATGGCTTTGTGAAGCATTACTACTTTCTAATGAAGAAACTAGGAATTTTGGCCTGTAGTAGCAAGAAAACAATTCATGATATATCTTTAACTGAAATGTACAAGATATTAGCATAATAAATTAAAAAGAAGAGGCACGCCTGTAATCCTAGCCCTTTGGGGGGCTGAGGCGAATAGATCATGAGGTCAAGAGATCGAGACCATCCTGGTCAACATGGTGGAACCCCGTCTCTACTAAAAATACAAAAAGCTAGCTGGGCATAGTGGCATGTGCCTGTAATCCCAGCTACTCAGGAAGCTGAAGCAGGAGAATTGCCTGAACCCAGGAGGCGGAGGTTGCAGTGAGCCGAGATCGCGCCATTGAATTTCAGCCTGGGTAAGAAGAGCGAAACTCCGTCTCAAAAAAGAAAAAAAAAAAAAAAAAAGGAAAAAAGGAGAAGTAAAGCAGTAGTCTAGGCAAAGAAAATAGCATTGGGACAAAAAATATGCAGGGTCAACCTCCACTAAATTTAGAGGAATTACTGTTGCAACAGAAAAGAATGGAATCGAACTCAGGCTGAGGTGCTGAGAAACATCCATCAATCCCAGGGAAGGGGACAGATGAGGACGGAGCATCCCGTCCTCCACTGGGAGCACCACCTGTGGCTTCTGCTACTGCAGCCCAGGGTGGGTAATGACAGCTGCAAACCCCAGGGACAGAGAAAGCAGGGAGAGGTGTGAGGGTCTCCAGACAACCAGGGCAACTTGCTCAGCCTCAGATAAGACCCAGAAATAATTATCTAAAAACCATGCTCTGTATGTACACTGAAGACCTACTAGGCATTTTAAATAACCCACTCACGTGATCAAATCATAAAGAATGAATCAGAGGTGGGCCACGTTTTCAAAGTGTGATTATTCCAGGACACAGCATCCCTGTCTCACTGTAGGGCTTCCATAGTGTGGTTCCGAAGCCCTACAGGGCATGGAAGCACAGCAGAAAGCGTGCTTGGCCCTTTCATTTCCACTCACCCGCTCCTGTTCTTAAGCCCTCATCCTCAAGATGTGAAGCTGTGTCTAGAACATCTCCAGGAAGCTTCCCATCCACAATTTCAGTCTAAACCCACTTGCCGTCCCCCACGTTGATGGCCTTCCTGCCAGTGAGCACAGTCTACACAGCGTCCCACTGAACGTCTTCACGTTTCCTCTCCACACTGGAATCTGCTCTCTCACTTCCCTCCTTGCTCCAGTCCTGTCCGCCCTCAAGGAGGGCATGAAGCCTCTACTGCTCCACAGGGTCACTTAACTTTAGTTAGACACTTAACTGGGGACACTTCTTCCACAGTGTCACGTGACTTTAGTTAGGCACTGACTGGGGACAAGCTTTTTGGCACCAGGGACAGTGCCAAAGACAATTTTTCCATGGGTGGGGGTAGGGATGGTTTTGGAATGAAACTGTTCCACCTCCTATCATCAGGCATTAGTTAGATTCTCGTACGGAGCACACAACCTAGATCCCTTGCACGCACAGTTCACAGTAGGGTCCACACTCCTATGAGAATCGAATGCCACTGCTGATCGGATAAGAGGCAGAGCTCAGGCAGTAATTCTCACTTGTCCATGACTCACCTCCTGCTGTGTGGCCGAGTTCTTAAAAGGCCACAGATCGACACTGGTCCTGAGCCCAGGGGCTGGGGAACCATGCCAGGAGCAATGAAGAGGTTTGGGAAACGGGGCCTGGGATTCCAACCTAGCTTTGGTGATGCCGAACCTTTATCGTTGGAGGCAACACATTGATCCTATGGACCAAACTACGGTATTCCTTAAAATAAGGACACTAACGTGTTCTTCCCTTTATGATGGATTGAAGGCAGCATTGTGTGACTTCATAGAAGTGTTATCAGCTGGATAACTCCTATAGGCCAGACAGAATTGTCAAAATACATATTTACTGTAGTAATATTGGCTAATACGAATTGAGTACTAAGAAATACTCATCCGTTATAATAACTCATAGTCACATGAATCCTTTTACTCCCTGTTACCATTAAAATCTTTTTGAGAAACATACATTAAAGAGAGAAATGAACATTAGATAGATTATTTACCTTAATCAAAGTCAAAAGTGACTGATCAACAAGGCTGATGCAAATTCCATATACTTCACTCAGGCCCTGGACTCTCTATTTCTCTGAATTCTGCAGTGCTGGCTTCTGTAAGTTTCTTTGCTATTTGTGTTCTGGGCCTAGAACCTGACAGCAGCTGATGCTCCAGGGATATTTGCTGACTGAGAGTCTTATGTGAGCATCACAGGCTCTCCTTGACATACGCCTCTGAAAGCCCCTTCTTTGGGATTTCATGTGAAACACCTGGGATCTCATCTTTTGACCCACACCCTTTACGTAGATGAAGTCAGGTTTATTAGCAGATGCCATCAGTCAGAATTCCCATTGATCCTCATTATTGAGTAAAGAGATTTATTGCTCTCAGGAAATGGTGGCCAGGATTACTGTTGACCTCTCCACAGACTGGGCTCTCACAGATAATGATACGGCCAGAAGGATGCACCCATCTGGGTCTACAGGTGCATGAGATTGTAGCAAGAACAGGTCCCCAAGAGTGTGATTTACCCTTGGGTCCAGCCCTTCCTGTGCAGAAGCAGGATCTGAATGTCTCTGAGAAGGAAAGAGACATGGACTCTTAGCGTGTACAAGTCAGTCAGGTGCAAGATCAGAGAGAAGGGGCTTTAGAAATGGAGTTCTGTGTTTACACTGAAATGTGTGTATTTGGGGAGGACTGAGGCACAGCACAGTGGAACAGAAGAGGAGCTGAAATAGAACACACAGAGTACCTTTGTGGCCCCCACGTCACTTTGAAATTTCTCTGATCTAACAGCTCCATCTATGGGCATGTTTTCTACATATATTCTGGGCATCTCTATGTGCCATTCACATGTTTGATTGGTATGGATCCAGAAAACCCTCTCTGGGATGGCACAGCCCCCTCAGGGTGAGTGGCAGCAGATGGAGAGGCCACCCTGACTCACAGCACAGAGCATAAAGGAACACATGCAAGACGGAATTTTAAAAGGGTAGGTGGGAAAGACACAAAACTCAGAAATTGACAAATAAATTTTAAATCTACATAAAAATAACTGCACATCAAAAGAAACCCTATAGAGAATGACAAACTCTAAAATTATTTCGAATACATATGACAGAGTCAATTTCAAACTATGTAAAGAGATGCTAGCAATCAAAAAATGAAAAGGCCAAGAAAGTAGAAAAAAAGATACTTCAGG
Source organism: Callithrix jacchus (assembly GCF_049354715.1). Lineage (NCBI taxonomy): Eukaryota > Metazoa > Chordata > Mammalia > Primates > Cebidae > Callithrix > Callithrix jacchus. The sequence continues at coordinate 9,806,602 of NC_133514.1, read as the reverse complement.
GAAAATAAATACAAGTGCTTCTTAGGCATTAAATCATTTTGACCCTAATTTTTATGAAAAATGTAAACAAGACTTTACTGGGATATCAAATTTTACTTTGCACGTCGGAAATGATTTTGAAAGCTCTATAATGCAGGTATCAGCTGCTTTCAGCCACAAAGACCAGGAAACCAAACAAACAGTGGATTCCAAAGTAAGATCATGTTTCTCCTAAGTCGTGACACAATCAGATGTGGGCAAACAGGAGTGGGTGCAATATCACAACCGTGGCCTCAGGAACCAAGGAGTCTTGTATCTTCCTGCTCCTCCATCCATACGAAGGAATTATCTTTGTGGTAAAAAGGCAAAAAGACTTGTTGGTGCAAGTCCAAGCGCTTCCATGATCCAAGAAGAAATAAGGAAGAACACATAAAAGAATCACGAAAAATATAACCCAAACACAGAAATTCCCTTCATTATTTTAAAGAGTATCCCTCTTAGGGATTACCTCTTATTGGTCAGAACAGAGCTCACTGGTCATTGAGCTGTAAGAGAGTCTAAGACATCAAGTATTCCTAGAGGAACATGTGGGCAGGAAGGAAGGGCAATGACACTTGGTAAGCATTACGTGGTACAAAAGTAATCGGGGCTTTGGACCGTGAATTTTAAATCATTATAACTGGCTCAAACACAGCATTGTTAATTTAAATAGGAATCATTACGATCAACACATTTTTGCCAACGAGAAATAAGTTGGTTTATTTCTGTAGTGTAAAGATCTGTGCTTCAGGATTCAGTGAACTCTTGGAAAGCATTTTGTGCATCCTGCTGGCTGTGAAAGCACTTTCCTTGCAGAGAGTTTTCCAGATGCCTGAAGAGGTGGTGGTCGGTTGGCAAAAGGTCAGGTGAATATGGCAGATGAGGCAAAACTTCACAGCCCAATTCGTTCAGCTTTTGAAGCACTGGTTGAGTGGCGTGCCACTGGGCATTAGGTAGATAAGAATTGGGCCCTTTCTGTTGACCGATGCCGGCTACAGCTGTTGTAGTTTTTGGTGCATATCATGGATTTGCTGAGAATACTTTGGAGATGCAATGGTTTCTCGGGGATTCAGAAAGCTGAATCAGTAGTGGGTCAGACTGGCCACAGGGCACCGCACAGCGACCATGACCTGCTTTTGGTGCAAGTTTGGATTTGGGAAGTGCTTTGGAGCTTCTTCTCGGTCCAACCACTGAGCTGATCTCCGCTGGCTGTCGTACAAGATCCACTTTTTGTTACATGTCATAACCCGATCGAGAAATGATTTGTTGTTTCATAGAATAAGTGAAGGCAACACTTCAAAAAGACAATTTTTTAAATTTTCTGTCAACTCATGAGGCTCCCACTTACTGAGCTTTTTCATCTTTCCAGTTTGCTTCAAATGCTGAACAACTGCAGAACAGTTGATGTTGAGTTCTTTGGCAATTTCTAGTGTAGTTGTAAGAGGGTCAGCCTGAATGAATGCTCTCACTGGTCGCGGTCAACTTCCAATGGATGACCACTATGCTCCTCATCCTCAAGGTCATCTTTGCAAACTTCCCGAAGCACCACGGCCCTGTGTGCTGCTCAGCGCAGTGGTGCAGTGGGTCAAAATGTGCTGTCCTGGGCCGAACGTGTTGTTCACGTTGTGAGTTATCTCTGCTGCTTTATGACTCGTTTTGAACTAAAATAAAAAAACTGCTCAAATTTGCATTTTGTCTAAGATCATTTCCACAGTAAAATAAATATAAAATAGCGCTGGGCACAGTGGCTCAAGCCTGTAATCCCAGCACTTTGGTAGGCCGAGGTGGGTGGATCACGAGGTCAAGATTTCAAGACCATCCTGTTCAACATGGTGAAACCCCATCTCTACTAAAAATACAAAAAATCAGCTGGGCATGGTGACGCGTGCCTGTAGTCCCAGCTACTCGGGAGGTTAAGGCAGGAGAATTGCCTGAACCCAGGAGGCAGAGGTTCCGGTGAGCCGAGATCGCGCCATTGCACTCGAGCCTGGGTAACAAGAGCGAAACTCCGTCTCAAAAAATAAGTAAATAAGTAAATAAATAAATAAAAAATAGACAGCAACTAGTAAGTTACTAGCAAAAAAGCATAAAGTGACACATGTCATTAAAATGGTCTAAAATGTAACCACGTTTATTTAAGAATGTATTCCATTATCAAACAGCAAATTTCAATACAAATACTGCAATTACTTTTGCACCAACCAGGGCTTTCTAAAAGAAATTCCGCTGGGCAACAGTCGGGGTGACTTTTGTTTTCAGTAAATAGAACAAACTTTAGTGAGGACAACATAGCAACAAATTCAAAATACTTAAGACACAATCTTTAACCTGGCAATCTAATTTCAAAGATATTGTCATTTACAGGCAAGCTGATGACTATAAAATTATATTCAGTGCCGTTTACACTTGTCACGGCAAAGCTTAGAAATACACAGATTATAACAATTTGACAATATTTTTATAATATAAAAATAGCAAAGTGATGTCATGTGCAAAAGCTGGAATAGTATAGGGCATAATTGTAATGATGTTCTTTGAGTTTTGATACACAACGTGTACTAGACACAGCATTAGAAGGAAAAAGCAAGTGAGGAAGAATGTGTAAAATTGGGAAGTGGTGGTTTCCAGGAGCAGAACCGCAGGGCTGAGGGAACAGATGGGAGCCTGTTACCCTTTCAACCTGTTGTTCTGGCTGCATGATTCAAGATATAATTTGGGAGGCCGACACAGGTGGATCACCTGAGGTCAGGAGTTCCAGACCAGCCTGGTCAACATGGTGAAACCCCATCTCTGAAAAGAATACCAAAATTTGCCGAGCATGGTGGGGCATGCCTGTAACCCCAGCTACTGGGGTCGGCGCTGAGGCCGGAGAATTGTTTGAACCCGGAAGCAGAGGTTGCAGTGAGCTGAGATCACTCTATTGCACTCCAGCCTGGGAGAAAGAGCGAGACTCCGTCTCAAATAAAAAAGAAAAGAAAAAGAGATTTTATACTTAAAACAATATCAAAGATTCTAGAAGAGGGCGACAGACATGTCAAACGTTTTGATATTTCTTAAAGTACACATAGATATGTTAATGGTACAAATTTTACAAATGACATTCATTTCTTAACATTAACCCACCATTTCACTTTAGTTTTACTTATTCTTGACCTAGTGTCTTAATGAGCTCATTTGGCCTTAGCCTGAAAAAGTCATTTTGTTCTTTTCACACTGGCCCAGGAGGAGGCTACACACCCTATAACCTCTCCCTGAGGGTGGAAATGCCCCTGAATTCTGCACTGGTTTAACTTTCCACAATATCGGGTTCTGGTCTGGGGCTCTAGAGAGTGGCAGGGCCCATCTTCAGAAAATAAGAGGCAGTTGTTCTCCAACTTATAAATGAAATTTTGTTTTCTTTATATTTTTCAATATCAAAAAGAAAATATTCAAGTAGATGGCAAACAGAAAAGTAAATCAGGGTCCTCAGCCTCCCTATCAGCTTGGACCCAGTCCAGACACTCTAAACATACTGTCTCACGGCCACAAGGAAAGCTGGGAAAACAGCAGAACACAAAGAAGACCTGGAGGGCAAGGGCAGCCCTGCCCCCACCCATCACATGCACACCTCCTCTCACTGCAGCATCTGTCTCAGCCCTTCTCCCAGCAGACCTATAAATCCAGGCTGACTCCTCACTCCCCACACAGTCGATCCTGCTCTTCCTTCTGCAGGTGACCCCAGCCACAATGAGGACCCTCGCCATCCTTGCTGCTATTCTCCTGGTGGCCCTTCAGGCCCAGGCTCAGCCATTCCCTGCAAGAGCTGACAAGATTGCAGCCCAGGAGCAGCCTGTGGCAGAGGACTGTGACTTTGCCCTCTCCTTCACATGGGATGCAAGCTCAGGTTTTAGAGCTTCAGGTGAGATATTCCAGCATTGCGGAGCTAGGAGTCTAGAGAGAAAAACCCAGGCACCTCTAGAATCAGACTCGATAGCTCGCTCTTTCTAGAGAGGAAAAACCAGGCACCTCTAGAATCAGACCCAACAGCTGGCTCTTTCAAGAGAAAAATAAACAGCTACCTCTAGAATCAGATTCAACAGCTGGCTCCCTCTAGAGAGGAAAAACCAGGCACCTCTAGAATCAGACCCAACAGCTGGCTCGTTCTAGAGAGGAAAAACCAGGCACCTCTAGAATCAGACACAACAGCTGGGTCTTTCTCTTCTGTGAACACCTCCCCAGGCCTCAATTTCCTCATGTGCAAAGTACAAGGAAGGAACCAGTTGATATTCCACGAATGACTTTTCTCCAAAGATGTTGGATTTTCTGACAATTCTGAGACTCACACTTATTTTATGCTCTGCAGAAGCATCCTGGGCCATCTCCCCTGCATCATTGGTGAGAGCCCACTTTTGAAGAAATACAGTTCACTTTGTCTATTAGAGGAGTTTTAGAAACTGGGGACAGGTCTAAGAGTGTGATCAGATACCTGGGTGATGGGGAAGGAGCATGAAAAGGTGAGTGAATGAGAACAGGTCTCTAATCCTACCTGTGAGCAGCACTGCGGTGTATTTCATTCCTGTTGACGGGGCTGATTATGCTGCTGCTGTGATGTGGCCACCATGTTGAACGCGATCAGCCCAGGAGGTAACTGCACGGGGATTCTCCTTACCACCCCGTCTGACCACAGTCCTAATGCCTGATGCTCTATGTGTCCCCAAGCAAGGACCCGCTTGAGATGCTCTTGCAGAATAGGTGTCTGTCGCCTTGAAGAAAGCGCATATGGAACTTGTGCCTCCGACGGGAGCCAATACAAATTCTGCTGCCTCTGAGCCTGCAGAACAGAAGAAACAAGTTCATAACTTGCTTTCCAACCAGGAAGGTAACTTTCATTATGCCTGTACTTGGTCCCCGCCTTCCTTTCTTCACCTCTCATAAAGTCCTTGTAGCAAGTTTTCTGTGTTTGCACCTCTGTAATGTTCGATACGTGTCTTAGTCAGGATGGTCAGATGCAGGTACCAGAACCTAAATTGTGCATGTTAAACAAAAGACACTTCCAATCCTAGGAAGATCGCAGATGAACAACAGCTTCAGACACACAGTGTTAGGAAAGCTCAAATGACGCTGCCCACCTACTGCTCTGCCTTTCCACTCTGCCTCATTGGGACTAGCTTCAAGCAAAGACCATGCTTAAGTGTTCCCGACACCATCATTGTCAGCTTCAAGCTTACACGGCCATAACATTGCTTCTCCTCAGAAACAGCCAGCACGTTCTCTCCAGAAGTGTTTGAGTTTTCCTGAGCAGTTCTGGATCCCACATCTGCTTTTTAGACCTGACAAAGTATCAGCTCCATGGGGAAAAATAATCAATTAAAGTGGAAGTGGCTTTCACAAAGATGTGATGAGTAGAACAGAAAGCACAGGGCCACCTCGCTGGGATGTCCTCATTAAGAGTATTTTCCTGCCATATGTACTAATATCTAGCTGTCAAACACACGGAGTTGTCTGCACACGCAGAAAACGCGTGCACACATTTACTCCATGGCACCGGGTGGCAGGAACTCTCTTAAAGCTGCAGAGAATCTGGTTCTTCCTGGAAAATACTGCTTCTAAGGCATCAGGAAAAGTGAAGGGAGGAACAAGAGATCTCCAAGTCACCCAAGTCCCTGCTGGTGCTGCAGGGCACTGAGGTTCTAATTCCCAAAACATCCTGCACATCAGTGGGTCAGCAGAAAACCAGGTCTCTGGCAAGGGAATGAACCAGGAGTGTTTTTTGAAATGCTCAGAGCATTTGCTGGGAAGGCCACAGCGCCCCCTGCTGTCCTCCCTCCAACTGCAGCCTCCACTCCAGGCACAGCACAGGTGAGGTCTGCAGCTTCCTGAGCCTGTCTTCCTCCTCCCCTCCAAGAGGATAGGGTCACTGCCTAACCCCGGTGTTCCTGAGGGCCAGGCTGATGTCCCTGGGGTGTGATGTGACCCTTCCTTCTGTCTGTCCTCCCCTTCCCTGATTCCCACAGTCCCCTTGAACCCTTGTCCAATGTGTCCTGCAAATGTCCTCTCAGGACATGACCCCCGGCTGGAAGAGTCCAGCGTGAGTGCAACGTACTTACTCTGGATCTGGTAGTTGCTGCTGGGGACTTGGATGTACGTGTTTGGGGAAAAGGCTGTATTCCAGACACAGCTCCTCTCAGCAGGTGCTCACTGTGAAAGTGCCCCAGGGAGTTTGAGTGACACAGAAAGATTACAGGCTTTAAAGAAAGGACGGTGTCTCAAGGGGCTAATCACCATTTCTGACTCAATCATCTCATGATTGATTGGTCCCACTGCTGCGACCACCAGCATCAACAGCCAATGCCCAGAGCCCAGGAGAAGGATGCAGGTGTTTTCCGCATCAACCCCATGCAGATTCTGAGATGGTCTTGGTCCTGGACTGAGGCTCTGCCTGTCTGAAGAGGCAGCTCAGGGGTCCAGGCAACCCTTTGGGACACCACACAGCTGGGGAGCCCAATACAGGTCCCAGGAGGACACGGTAGGCCTGAGAAATGACACAGAGAAATGTTCTGAGCTCTTCCTCTTGTTTAGATGGTGATGGAAACATATTGGGATTC